>NC_035434.2:109916672-110216672 GCF_002127325.2 Helianthus annuus | reverse complement strand
TTGTCATGAAGGTCCATATGGAGGACATCATGGTGCCGCTAATACCGCACGAAAGGTATTTGATTCAGGATTTTATTGGCCGGCCATTTACAAAGATGCGAAAAATCTTGTCAAGACATGTGATGCTTGCCAAAGATCAGGTAATATTTCTTCCAAAAATGAAATGCTCCAAAATGGCATTCTCGTTTGTGAAATTTTTGATGTGTGGGGACTCGATTTCATGGGACCTTTCTCACCGTCAAAAGGAAACAAATATATACTTGTGGCAGTCGATTACTTGTCTAAATGGGTCGAGGCCGAAGCACTTCCAACAAATGTTGGAATAGTTGTGGTAAAATTTTTGAAAAAAATTATTCTTTCATTTTGGAACACCTAAAGCATTAATAAGTGACAGAGGTACCCATTTTTGTAACCACCAACTCGAAAAAATCTTAGCAAGATATGGGGTCTATCATCGGGCCTCAACAGCGTATCACCCTCAAACAAACGGACAAGTCGAAGTGACAAATAGAGGTTTAAAACGAATACTTGAAAAAACCGTAGGTTTAAATAAAAAGGAATTGGCCGATAAATTAGATGATGCTTTATGGGCTATTCGTATTGCTTATAAGACCACTATAGGCACAACCCCATATAAGCTCGTCTATGGAAAAAGTTGTCATTTGCCGGTAGAAATAGCTCACAAAGCCTACTGGGCAATAAAAAATGTAAACTTAGATTTAGATATTGCAGGTAAAAATCGATTTTGTCAAATAAATGAATTAGACGAACTAAGGAATTATGCATACTCTAACTCGGAAATTTATAAGGAAAGAATGAAAAATTTACACGACAAATACATTAAACCTAATGAATTTCGAGTAGGAGACCAAGTTCTATTGTTTAATTCATGACTTCGATTATTTCCGGGTAAACTAAAATCTAGGTGTTCAGGACCTTTTTCCATCACCCATATTTTTCCTTACGGTGCAGTAGAAATTAAATCCCGAAATGGAATCCCATTCAAAGTCAATGGCCAACGGCTGAAATTCTATCAAGGATCCATTGAGGATGAAGAGGAAGAAATCTCGCTCCAAACGATCAACGAATAAAGGCATCAACATCGTACATGGTAAGTTACGAACAAGCAGGTAAACATCGAAAACGGTAAGTCTTCGAACCAAGTTTCTGGGAAAACAGGGCACTCACACGAGCACTTAAAAAAAATTTAAAACTTTGCTCGGCACGGGGCCGTGTCCGCGCAACTGTCGGGATAAAACCCTCTTTTCACAACAGTTACCATTCCACACGCCCCGTTTCCCCGAAAAACGCTCTGGTCCAGGCGATTTTCCACAGATTTTCGACGTCTCCTCTTATTCTAACAACATCAAGGTATGATTTTATCATTATTAGTAGTTAGATTAGTTACTTGCATGTAGTTAAAACATCAAAAAATTGGGGAAAAATCTAGGGTTCTTGAAGTTCATCCGGGTCAAACCTCAAATTTTTGCAATAATCTGTTAGCATTAGTTTAGATTAGTGTAACGGGAAGTAAATACACTTGTGTTGATAGATTTGCCCGATTTCTCATGAAAACCCCAAAACCTCGTTTTTGAACCGAAAAAGATAAAATTGAAGGGGTAAACGGTTTGTTTTAGGAAAAACGGCACTTGGGGTTTCATTTTCGGGGGAAACCGCACCTACTTGGCCAAAAATTTTCAGATTTTCGGGACCGGGACGAAAAATGAAGTTTTTGAGTAACAGACGCCTGGACACGGGGTCGTGCCCACCGAGCACGGGGCCGTGTCCAGCTCACTGTTTGCAGTTTCTTTCGAAAATCTCATTGTTTCGTGCTAACTTTTGGTGTATTCTTTCAGATGTCGCAGAAGTTCACTAGATTCAACACAAATGAGCTCGATGCCAGGGCTAGATATGACATACTTCAAACAAGACCCGAAGAATACCCAAGGCAAGCATGCACGGACCTCTTAGCCATGGTGAACCAACTTGACCAGTTCAACAACCTCGTTACCGGACCACTAAGGATTGCCCTAACCACTCGACTTCGATCCGTACACGAGTGCACTTTGGAGTTCTACAGTACCTTCACCTTCACTTCAAGGTGTGACCCGTTTGACAATGAGGGGGTTGCATTTCGGTGTGGCGGAACTAGGTACTCGATCTCTATGGCGCAATTCGGGGCAGTAGTGGGGTTGTATACGGAAGAGGATTCGGGGAATGAAGAAAACACCAGGGGAATGCGAGAGATTGACGAGAATGAACGCCAAGCTGCATGGGCTCAGATTGGTGATGGTTTTACAATCCCAGCAGTACTAAGAGCACTAAGCTAAGGGATCCGCTCTATCGCTACATTCACAGGCTCCTTACTTACTCTCTTAGTCAGAGACATGACAGCAGCGGCGTTGTTGGGTTGAGAGATTTGGTAGTCCTCCACTGCATTCACACCCGCAGACCCCTCGATGTTCCATTTCTGCTACTCCGGAACATGCATCTGAACCGGCTTGCTCATGCACCAACCCTTATCTTCTACGGGGGACGGGTGTACTGCCTCTTCAAGCACTTCACGCGCATTCCTAGGTCTTTTGAAAGGAGCCCATGGTCAGGACAGGTTGATGTGCACATTTGTCACGCCATGAACCTGATCTATGAGGCGGAAGACGGATCGGTAAGCTTTCAAAGGATGCAAGGCCATGCATGGAACCCACAAGAGGCGCTAGTCCTTCACACTCCACCTCCCCAATACCAGTACCAACCCCACGGTGATCCGGGGCAGTCCTCCTCACAAGGAGGTGGTTTTCCTAACTTTCAAAGTTTACATGATCTTTTGCAGGAAAAACTTATGTGCACCAGGAACACCTACAACCTTGCCAATAACACATACCACCGGGTCGGAGCCATTGAAAGAAACATCACCGATATCCAAGACGACATCGGGAGCATCCGGGAGTATATGGCGGGTCATGGGGGAGGAGGTGATGACAGTGATGAAGACATGGACTAGGAGGGTGAAAAAGGAGTAGGAGTGGACGGTTGGTGAGCCCACTGGTTAATTTCCCTTTCTATCAAACAATTTCCGGCCTGCGTGCCGAAGTGTTGAAGAATTTACTTTTCCTAACTTATTTTTATTTTCTGCTTTTGTTTTTATTTTTAACTTGATGGTTTGGATGTTTGATTTGGTAATTTAGGACGTTTGGTATTGTTTGGTGTGGTATTTACCGATAAAACAGGTACAAACGAGGCTTAGAGTACTAAACATTGGTACTACTAAGGCCGGGGCAGGAAAACCGAAGAAAGAAACTTGTTTTTCAACCTTGCAGATTGTCCACATGGGGTCGTGTCCGGCCGACATGCCCCCGTGCCCACCTCCCAGACCTGCTGTTTGTTTAAGTTTTCTGCAGATTTTTACCAAACACGGGGTCGTGCCCAACCAACACGCCCCCGTGTTCAACTTCTGTAAGTTTTCATTAACTGGCACCTTAACACGGGGCCGTGTCCAACCAACACGGGGCCGTATCCAGACTACCAGTAACATAAAATTTTGCTTTTAACACCATTTTACACATTCAATCAACCTAAAAACTTATTTTTGGGACACATTGAAGACAATGTGTAATTTAAGTGTGGGGGGATGCTAAAACCTTGAATTTTGCAAGTCCTAATAATAAGCCTTACACAAAACTCTATTGGAACCGCTAATCACCCGAAATTTTTTCCAAAAATTTTCATTTTTTACTTGTCTAAGTTTAAGTTGGGAATTCAAGTCTTAACAAGGTTATATTTTTACAAGTTGACAACCGATAGCATCGTAATAAAAAGAACCAATATAAGAAAATTATGAAAAGGCATGACAAACTTAGTTAAAATTTGATTATATATACTTGATCACATAAAAAACCCTTTTCCCACAAAAGTGAGTTTTGAGCCTTTAACGAGCATACAAATATATATCTTTACACTAAATGCTCATTTTTCATTTCTTGTGTGAATAGCCGCTTGGTTCGTACGACTCTAGAACTTGCCACAACAATACATTCCCGGTCCTTACCAACTTAAACCCGAGTAAGTAAATGATGAAGGCATTAGGACTAACCCTTTTTCATTTTACACCATTAATTTTCATTTTTTACTACCTACCCAAAATCCCCCTATTTAACCCCTTTGAGCCTAAACCTTTTCATTTCTTAACCCAAAACAACCCTTTTTACCCACCTAAACCTTTTTATTTTTAACCCTTTTTTTAGTAAACAACGTTCGGTTCTCTTATGACTTCTTCCTAAAAAAAAAAATTAAAATTATATGTATTTTTATATATTTTAATGAAACCAAATAAACAAACAAAGCTTATCAAAAACAACTTTGTTTGAACAATTCATCAAAATAAAATAAAAATATGAAAAAAATAAAAGTCTTTCAAACCGACGTTTGTTACGCCTTTCGCCCTTTTTACTAACCACTAACCCAACCACCCACCTTTAGCCCAAGCTTAACCCTTCACCCATAAAGTCCTCTTGATATTTACAAAGGTATATAGCCTAACCGCTCTCGAGTGATTCACTAAAAATACACCTTTGGCCGAGTGTTGAGTGATCCCCCCGTGAGGTATGTGAACTTGTATATAAATGAGATTTTAAAAAGGTATGTTATGCCCTAATAAGTAATTTATATTAAGAAACGTTCTTAATAAATCATGCCGAATAGGATTGTAAATAAATAAAAATAAAACCTCAATAAAGAATCTTGGAAATCCCGACACTCTATAACAAGCCCAAAAACCACCCATTCCATTTGGGAGTGAATAAAGCCACATTATAAAGACTTTTGCTTGAGGACAAGCAAAGATTCAAGTGTGGGGGTATTTGATATGCGCAAAATGCAACATATAAATTATATCAATTGTGACATAAAACTAACCCTTTTTAGTACTAATGTTGGAAAAAGTGTGCTTTTGTCTTTCTTTTGTATTTTCAGGATTAAATGAGCTCAAATTAACAAAAGAAGCAAAAAGACAGCTAAATCTAACACAAATACCAGAAAAGGAACAAAAGTAGAATGCCCGACCCCTCAACAGCATCTTCCCAAGCAAAACTAAGAAAACAGAATACTGAACACGCCCCGTGCTCAGCAAGCACGGGGCCGTGCCCAAGTAGCAGTAGAAAAGACAAACCTTTAGAAGCTTCTACTGCCCACCACGGGGTCGTGCCCAGCGAACACGGGGGCGTGGTCAACTTCCTGCAGGCGCATTTATTGTAATTGCGAATTACAATTAATGAAGAGAGAGACAAGTATGGACACGGGGCCGTGCCCAGCGGGCACGGGGCCGTGCCCGAGCTTCTGTTCAGCATATAAATAGGAGTGTTTGGAGGCATTTCAACTCATCCCTTGGCACACCACCTCTCTCACACTTCACCCACCACCCACCACCACCATTACACCATCATCCATCACCATCATCCATTGTCCATCATAGAGTGTGTGAGTCGTCTCGGGATCCAAGATTGATCATAAGAGTTCTTGATAATCAAAGGTCATGTTTGCCTAAGTCTCTTACATCACTTGGTGAAGACAAGTGTTTAGTGTAATACTTTTTATTTTTAATCTTTTGCACTTTTTAATTGGTTTTGTATTAATGACTTTAATTACTAGTTTCTTATGTTGAAGGTGATTCTTCCTTATCGTTTGTCCGTGGTGTCTTGGCATTATTTTACTGTCTATATAAAATAAAAGATTTTCACCATTCATATCTCCACGGTCTATATGGAGGTATGTTGGCTACCTGGTCGGGGGTTAAGGGAACGGTTTGGTAAGAGTCTTGCCATTGTTCAGTGTATAGATCCTGCAAAGGACCTGGGTCAAATTTAGTAGGACCTACTTCAATACCCAAAGGTATTGGATGGCAGGGGTCCAAACTCTTTGACCCCCTCATAAGTTAAACTACTATTAAAACTTTAACCCAGCTACTTAGGACTGTATCCCTGCTGACTCAGACTACTTAGCTGAGGGTAGCGTCGCGTTCAAAAGAGGGGCCTACCACATTATGCAATAATAACTTAATTAATTATCTTTCAATAATCCGACTCTTTAGGATTGTATCCTTGCTGACTCAAACTACTGGGTTGAGGGTAACGTCGCCTTCAAAAGAGGGGCCTACTACAATAACTAAGATAATTTCTTAAATAAGTGCAAAAGTGCGAAAATAATCAAAGGTTACACTAACACACGAGTCGGATCCAAGTGATTCATCCTGTCTATCCGTTTTTATTTTTATTTTTATTTTCAGCATTTTAGATAGTTTTATTTTCTTAGTTTAAAAAATCTTTTCTAACATTTTGATTTGATTAGACATTGAGGATAAACCGGTACTAAAAGCTCTTGTGTCCTTGGATAACCTCGGTATCTTACCAACACTATACTACGTCCACGATGGGTGCACTTGCCCATATGTGTGTTTAGTATTAGTAAATATCGTGTTTTATAAATTTAAAACTTGGCTAAAAGTGTAAAAATGGCTTAAAATATACATCTAATATATAACACACTTCACGTACATCAGGGTCTTCTTTTATTAGTGAAGTTTGATCATTAGTTAACCTAATACTTACCATTTCGTCAATTTTAGTGCTAGTGTTTAACTCTTTTAAAAACTTAGCATGAGTGGGTACTAAACAATGATTTTCAAAAGAAGGTGACAAGAGATTAATTTCTTCAAAATTAGACACTTCTTGAATTTTAACGTTATCAGCCTCACCTCTTTCGTTGTTTAACTCATGTGTCGGTTTTTCACTTATTTGTTCTTCCATTTTTACCTCTTCAACTATCGTTTCTTTATTTAATTCTTCTCTTGCGCGGGACTCTTCTTCCCTTGCACGAGATTCTTTTATGTATCGCTCGATAGTTTTAAGTTGTTCTATTATCCTAACGGTCACTTCAGTGATAGAGAAATGATCGGGATCCTCAAAGCTTGAATCCGGTTGTTCGATCCTTGGTTCCTCATAGTACTCATATGAAGTAGATGGTTCGCACCATTGTTCTTCATTGTAAGTATATGATGGATAAGGGTCGTAATTTTGTTCTTCATAGTACTCATATGAGGTAGGTTGTTCACGCCATGGTTCCTCATAATAAGAATATGAAGGTGGTGGCTCATATCTTGGTTCCTCAAAGTATGAGTATGAAGGCTCATACCTTGGTTCATCAAAATATGAGTATGAGGGAGAAGGTTCATACCTTTGGTCTTCATAGGATGTGTGTGAAGTCGATGGCTCGTACCTGGGCTCCTCATAATAGTTGTATGAAGTGGATGGTTGAGATGAGTTGTAATATTGAACCGAGTGCGGGTTACCACAATTAGTGCAATAGTCTCCCCTATAATCATCCTCCTCATTGGTGTAGTTGTAGCCTCCTGAGTATTGATCCATAAGAATCACTCAGCAGACCACAACAGAGTCTCGGGACCAGAAAACAAAAATTGAAACGGAAACAGAGGCTGGACATGGCCCCGTGTTCAGTGGACACGGCCCCGTGTTCAGGGTCTGTATCTGGGCGTTTGAATAAAAGTTACTGGTCTTGTTGAGCACGGGGGTGTGTTCAGTGGATACGACCCCGTGTTCAGACTCTGTATCTTGGTGTTTTTAGAAAAATGTGCCGCACGGCCCCGTGTTCAGCAAACACGACCCCGTGTTTAAGCTACTGTAACTGCAAACTAAACTAAAATGCAGAAAAATGTGCGCGCGTTTTGAAAAAGTTTTGAAAAACTGATTAGGCCATCGATTTTAAGCTTTTTTAAAATCTTTGTGTCCCGGCAACGGCGCCAAAAACTTGATGTGTGTGTGGTGCTATATATATTAGGTGTATATTTTAAGCCCCCTTTTACACTTTTTAGCCAAGTTTTAAATTTATAAAACACGATATTTACTAACACTAAATACACATATGGGCAAGTGCACCCATCATGGACGTAGTATAGTGTTGGTAAGATACCGAGGTTGTCCAAGGACACAAGAGCTTTTAGTACCGGTTTATCCTCAACGTCAAATCAAATCAAAAAGTTAGAAAAAAAGTTTTTAAACTAGAAAAATAAGACTAACTAGAATGATGAAAAATAAAATAAAAGCACAAACAGATAGACATTTGATTATTTCCGTACTTATGCACATTTTAAGAGATTATCTTAGTTATTGTAGTAGGCCCCTCTTTTGAAGGCGACGTTACCCTCAACCTAGTAGTTTGAGTCAGCAAGGATACAATCCTAAAGAGTCGGATTATTGAAAGATAATTAATTAAGTTATTAATGCATAATATGGTAGGCCCCTCTTTTGAAGGTGACGTTACCCTCGGCTAAGTAGTCTGAGTCAGCAGGGATACAGTCCTAAGTAGCCGGGTTAAAGTTTTAATAGTAGTTTAACTTATGAGGGGGTCAAAGAGTTTGGACCCCCGCCATCCAATACCGGTGTGTATTGAAGGAGGTCCTACTAAATTTGATCCAGGTCCTTTGCAGGATCTATACACTGAACAATGGCAAGACTCTTACCAAACCGTTCCCTTAACCCCCGACCAGGTAGCCAACATATCTCCATATAGACCGTGGAGATATGAATGGTGAAAATCTTTTATTTTATATAGACAGTAAAAGAATGCCAAGACACCACGGACAAACGATAAGGAAGATTCACCTTCAGCATTAGAAACTAGTTATTAAAGTCATTAATACATAACCAAATAAAAAGTGCGAAAAGATTAAAAATAAAAAGTATTACACTAAACACTTGTATTCACCAAGTGATGTAAGAGACTTAGGCAAACATGGCCTTTGATTGTCAAGAACTCTTACGATCAATCTTGGATCCCAAGACGACTCACACACTCTATGATAGACAATGGATGATGGTGGTGGATGATGGTGTTGTGATGGTGGTGGGTGGTGGGTGAAGTGTGAGAGAGGTGGTGTGCCAAGGGATGAGTTGCAAGTGAACCAAGCACTCTTATTTATAGGCTGAACAGAAGCTCGGGCACGGCCCCGTGTCCGTTGGGCACGACCCCGTGTCCATCCTCCTCTATTTCTTCATTAACTGCAGTTTGTCTACATTAGTTGACCACGCCCCCATGTCCGCTGAGCACGACCTCGTGTGCAGAAGCATATCTGTTCTATGAAGATTTGCCTGGATTCCGTGAATCTTATAGTTGACCATGGCCCCGTGTCCGCTGAGCACGGCCCCGTGGTGGGCGATGGAAGCTTCTACAACTTTGTCTTTTCTGCTGACACTTGGGCACGCCCCCGTGCTTACTGAGCACGGGGTGTGTTCAGCCTTCTGTTTTCTTGTTTTGCTTGGGAAGATGTTGTCAGGGGGGTCAGGCTTGCCACGTTTGTTCCTTTTCTTGTATTTGTGTTAGATTTAGCTGCCTTTTTGCTTCTTTTGTTTATTTGAGCTCATTTAATCCTGAAAATACAAAAGGAAGAAAAAAACACACTTTTTCCAACATTAGTACTAAAAAAGGGTTAGTTTTATGCCAAAATTGATGTAATTTATATGTTGCATTTTGTGCACATCAGGTCGAATGAATGGTTGTCAGGATGCAATTCCTTTTTATAAAACTAGAGAGAGTTTATAAAATTTAGAGTGGGATAGAAGAGTTTTTGGTACAAAATGGTTGAATGGTTTGCATTAATTGAATAACTATTTTTAGTAAATTGTGCCGTTGGACAGCAGCTATAAACCACCACCTCCACCAACCAATACCATGCTCCCCCCCTCCACGCCGGTGAAAATGTCGATGCTACCCTCTCCCCGCCACAACCACGCCGGGCCACAAGGTTGTGTGCCGGTGTGGTTGTAGCCTCCATGCCACTTCAAAGCTTCCACACCCTCCGGTCGTAGGTTAAATATGAGTGCGTTATCACTATTAAACAAATGGGTATCATCGGAAAATCCTTTTAGGTGAAAGTCCATTGGTAATTTGCTTCCGATTGATTAACAACGGACATTACTAGTGGATTAGCGATGGATGCTTTAGCAAGTGAAAACTGACGGGTATTTTCTGGTGGCTGACAAGTCTTCTCTGCTGGTAGGCAAGTCAACTCTAGTGGTCAACGCTAGATTTCAGACAACTTTTATGTCGGTATTAGGTATTGTAACTAAAAAAATCAAATTTAGTTTTTATTTCTGGGAAATAAAAAGATATGGAAACTTAAAATATAATGTATATAATAGTTAAATTCTTGAATATACACAAAGTTTAACCATACAAAAGCAAAATACAAGAGAAAACAGCTAATAAAAAGGGGGGGGGGTGTCTAAAAATGGTGTCGGGTCTTGACACTGTGATTCTGTTTACTACTCTTAGTGTAGATGCTAGGAGTAACCCGCTCCACCCAGTTAATCTCCTCTCCGTCCGCATCTTGCCTAACATTGTTTCCAAATTACAAGCTTCAAACATGAACCAATCATTAGTTTAGTGAGGACAATATTATAAATCGGTTATATAATAGTAGGTTATCACCCAAGATTGTTTCTGGAGCTCAAGAAAGTTACTTATATTAAAAACTATTTATGATTAATGCATACTTAAATGTATAAATATAAGGTAGTGTTCGTTTCATAGATTGTAATGGAATGGGAATTCAGGCAGAAATTGAAATTTGATTTGCAATTTAGGTGTGTTTGTTTTGGAAATTGGAATGAAATTTGGATGGTATTAGAATGTAGATTCCCTTACTTAAGTTGTTTTTCATTTGCATTTCATTTTCTTTTGAAACCAACAAAATAAGGAGTGAAATCAACATTCCAATTCCATCAAAATTCCATTTTATATAACGAACACTACCTAAGGAATACAAAGAAGAACTTTATAACTCATAAATTTATGGGTTGAGACCTCAATAAATTAAACTTATCGTATACGGACCAGTGGGCGGATGAAACACTTGACCTTGCCATAGAACTACAAATTTATGATCAAGGGAGAACTAAGTGCGATGTGTAACACTATAAATATATTATCAGTGGAGGACTTGGTCCAAACCGTAGATTGTTGGTCTAAATGAGGATCTTTTTTATCTGAATAGATCATTTTTATACCTCTCATAGATGGTCATGGCAGAGCAAAGTAGCCTCACATCTATCTGTATCACATTTTTTTCATTTCATCTGTGTCTTTGCCACACATATCTATTTACATTCCCTTAAGGAGAAGCAACAAACAGTCGACAATACATGTTGTAGAAAGTCATAGGATTGTCTTTTACAACCCACAAAACATATATAACTATAGAAGCCCAACTCAAGAACAAAAGCCCCCAAAAAGGTAAGTAACCACAACCTAGAAAAAGTTAAATAAAGAATAAACCCCAAAATGTGCAGAGATGGGCTTGATTTAGTTAATAGTATCGATCCAATACCTGAGAACTGAGATACTTGGTTTCGTTAATAATCTAAAATAGAAAGAAAAAAAAAGAGTAAGCAAAGGATGTTATTGCGAGAACATAAATGGAATTATACCAGTTGTGAGGCGATAATCGCGCATAGGAGGTCAACATTAATGCCACAATTTGCATCCTTCAGAACCAACCAAGGCATCAGAAGATTCAAAATATCCTTGCCACACCCCCCATTGCGAACATTTGAGACCACCAACTCCACTACCACTATCAGCAAGTAACCGACAAAGACAACCTCAATGTGAGACTTACAATAATATAATGCCAACAATGTGAGGCTAACTACCAATAAATCTGCAGTATGTATTTCAAAAGTTTCAATGTATTCGTGACATTTAGAATGGAAGATATTTACTATATTCAAAGTATAATCACAACCCATCTTCCAAAATTAATATCAAATTTGATTTTTAGAGTCAAATATGCTTAGTTCAAAAGCCATCTATATCAAGTGCTATATTAAAAAGTTTGGCAAGATAAAATAGGGCCACAATTCCTAAACTCGAGGAAACCTCTCATAATTGTCATTTACTCGCAGAAAAAGAAACGGTTATCGAAAATACAAAATGAATCCAAACGGTTCCATTCTTCTACTTTAACAGGGTTATCTTTATTCCTTTTTACATGCTTTTCATCATCTACTACAGTCTTTGGACCAAGTAGCTTTCGATCTACAACTTGCTGAGGGAAGACACATAAAATAGTTAACTATGCATATAAATTACCAACTTAAGCCACTGAAGATATGACACATCAGATTCACAATGCGAAATAGGAAAGTATATCTTATTCAGAGATCTCAACCCCCTTTACCATATTAGACCATAGGTAATGGTTAATGCCCACTAAGGGGTATTTTTCACCACATCATCATCATAATGCCCTTTTAAAAAAGGTGTAATGGTTAATGCCCATTTCATTTATTACTTTCCATTATTTTTCTTCTCTTTGGGCATTATTATAGAAATGCCCCTCACTCTTCATGCCCCTATAATGCCCATGAGTAATGGTGTAATTGCATTATCAAAATCTTTCATGCCCTTATAAAGCCCCATTACATATGGTCTTAATGTTTCTCTTTTAATAATTCAAAACAATAAATATTTATACCCTAATACAAGTTTAGGGGAAGGTTCAAATGAAAACCACTAGTTATTGTGAAAACTCGAAAACTAACTAAAAAAGCCAAAAAAACATACCCAATTTTTTTTTTTTGCATAATAATTTTCGCAGGTTTTTTTATATAAAAAAAAATTTCAAAAAAAAAAAAAATTTTTTTTGTGTAGTGCACATGTGTAATACTACACATGTGTACTACAATTTTTTTTTTTTTTTGAAAAAAAGTTTTTTTTTTCATATATAAAAACCAGCGATTTTTATAAAAAAAATTGAAAAAAAAAATTTGTGTGTTTTTTAGGCTTTTTTTAATTAGTTTTCGAGTTTTCACAATAAAAGTGGTTTTCATTTGAATCATCCCCTACTAATAAATCTAATACTAACATTTAAGTAAGAAAAAAGTAAGTGCTTGAACGATAGCCCAAGACACACCCACCCCACATGATTCTTCAAACTTACTAATATCAAGATCTTCCGCACCAGTGAGAGTAAGAAATGCAAATGAGGTATCTCTTTTTCAAAGCAAATTATTTAAATTATGTATATAGGTTTTAACATTAAAGACACATAAAAGAGCTATCCACAGGCAGGGGAGGAGCTTAGAGGAGGTCGGACCGGGTCTCGGCCCGTGCGGTTTTTTCGCCTAATAGTGTTAAATTTCAGGTTTTTGAGAATTTTTTTAAATGTGTATTAGTTCGACCCAGGCTGATTTTATCTCCAAAAAATATCGGCCCATGCTGAGTTTTAGGTCAAGATCCGCCACCGTCCACAGGTAAACCAAGAAAATCAGTCTGCCATCGTAACTTAAAGACATTTCAACCCATTACACAACCAAGTACCAACCCAACCCAATCTCGTAATTATATTTTTTAAATGATTATTATCGGAGGGGATGGTTCAAATGAAAACCACTTTTATTGTGAAAACTCGAAAACTAACTAAAAAAAGCCTAAAAAACACACCAAATTTTTTTTTTTCAATTTTTTTTATAAAAATCGCAGGTTTTTATATATAAAAAAACTTTTTAAAAAAAAATTGTAGTACACATAAAAAATTCTTTTTTTTTGAAATTTTTTTTATATAAAAAAACCTGCGAAAATTGGTATGCAAAAAAAAAAAAAAAATTGGTATGTTTTTTTTTGGCTTTTTTAATTAGTTTTCGAGTTTTCACAATAACTAGTGGTTTTCATTTGAACCTTCCCCTATTATCGGAATATGATATATATGTGTTGGATTTTGATCTCAACGAGTTAACGTCAATCCGCGCGTTGCGGCGGAAAGTTAATTGTAATTGTTCATTTGCTAACATGAATATGTTTTAGTAAATTATTAAAAATGCTAAAACATATTTTGATTTTGTATGGTTTAAAAATATCATAAAATGATTTTTCGAAGTGTTTAACTATAAAGAAAATGCATTAAAAATGGTGATTTTTAATAAGTGTTTAACTTAAAAGAAAATGTATTAAAAATGAAACAGATTTTTATTTCGACTTTGTTTTGTCTCCTTCTCCGGAAAAATATGAATAATATTGAATCCTAACGTATAGTTTTTTACTTTGGTTTTCATGAGGCAGTGCCCACGGGTTTTTCAACAAATTTTCATTTTTTTATTCGATCAAAAAATTTAAGATTTCTGAACATCCTTTCTAACGTATGATTAACAAAAATGATTTCGTTATGATTTTTTTTCTTCTTCCCAACAGAAATTTTGCGTGATGCCTTTTCTTGGCCCTTATCGATTAATGTGGTTTAATTGACGATCACCTTTGATGTTCTTCGATTCGGTGAGAGACTTGCAAATGGATCATGTGAAACATTGCAAAATACATCTTGGCTAACTAATAAAATAATTCACAGAACTGTAAATATTTGAATTCCATAAATATTTGAATTGATTCTTATGATATTGTTTGACAAAGAATTTACAAAAATAGGTTTGTTCATTTCCTACATATCGGTTTATGTTACTATGGTAATGCCTCATGGCCGGAAATAAAATTCCGAAATTTAGTTTGCTAAATAGGATGAACTTGGTAGTTTACGTGTGATTGTCACGCGATTTAAACGAAAAATCAAGTTTGATTTCAGTTACCTTTTTGACGAATCAAATTGTTTGGACGATCCAGCATTCCAGTGTGAGGATCGATGTTAAAGAGACAGGTATGGTTGGTTTTGGTTGCATTATGGCCACCGAAGATTTTGTCGTAAGTCAAAACAATGGAAGAGTTTAAAGTGGCAGAAAGGGACAATGGGTAATTAAACAATGGAAGAAGTTTAATTGACTCGTGTGTTTTTGTTCCGTAAAGAGAGGTATGTATATATAAATATACGTTGAATAGACGTCACCATTCATCGAGACACACCCATAATCTAAATGAAGTGATGTTTAAAACAATATACAAACTGCTTCACTCATTTTTTTTAATGAAGTGGTCACGCATCAATCGACAAACCGGCGTTTCATTACTTATTTTAATAATTCAATCTATTAAAGAGACACCATGTGCCCATTCAGCGAAGGATGTACGGGTTCGGATAGAAGCATGGCAAACCGCAAACTATAAATATCCGCCCCTTGATTCACACATACATATAAATGAGTGTCGTTGCTTTTTGTGTATACATGAAACGTTACTTAATTAAATAAAAATTGTGTGTTTTGAAATACCACTATCCTTAATTGCAAAACATTTAAACGTCGGATGTTGATGATGATGTTTTTGGGTTACCCAAAATTAGTGGCTAATTTCTGGAATTTATAAACAACATGCAGTTATTTACATATGGCATATAAATTATTTTGTGGAATGCAGGGTGTTGATGACATATATATGCATTCTAAACTTTTAACCAACACTTCCTTTTAGGACACGTGTAGTGAAAAAATAAATCACAAATTGATAAAAGGTGACCGAAGTATTGTTTAAATAAATCATACCGTTTCATTTTCTTAAGGTGGCACTTATATACACGCGAAGTCGCAAAACGAAGACGTCGTCGCTTTTCATTTTAGAAGGTTTTAAAAATTAGGACAACAGACGCAACTTAATTTTCTGTAAACGCGATTTTCAAACAAAAGGAAATATGTTTTCCTTGGTAATATGTTTTTTTTTTAAATAAATTTTCCAACGGACTAGATTTTTAAACAAAAAGACATAACCCAAGTTGACAATTTATATGTGTATAAAATATTGAAGGGTCATGACTTTTTGCAAACCATTGTGTCTTAAAATGAAAGGGTATGACTAAAATAAACTAAAGGTGTGACTTTTAAACAAATTGGACATAACCCAAGTTGCTAATTGTATAAGGGTATAATTCAGCCATAGCCTTTGTCAAATATCAAATTATCTTCTTTGGGTACTTCAACCGCCCTCAAACCGAGCCCACAAGACCATATTCACCGTGTAGCAATTCTAGTACATGTTCTTCAGAACTGAATAGTAAAATCAACCAGTGCCAATGTTTTCAAGTTTCTAAGAATTATGATGTTTTCAAAATGAAAATTATAAGTACCTGTGTGGTGAACTTAAGATAGTTATTAATAGCGTAGGGGAATGCTGGGACAGCAAGAAGACACATTGTTGCAAGCAACTTGGAGAAAAACATGGTAGACGTCAGGTTATTTTATGTTTCATCATAAATGAATCAATAGGCTCTAGGATGTTAGTAAAAGTTGAAGCACAATAGATACAACATGTAACATAATCATCAAAACTCTGTACTAAAAGCACAAAAGTGTGCTTCTTGTAACATTTCTAATCACTAACAAATGCATAAGGAAGTAAATCGGAAGTCCAACTTAACATAAATCCCAAAACCCTATATCCAAAGCCGATTGGAACAAAAATTACAAGAAGATGTACCTGACGGTTGAGTCGATTGGAAGAACACATATGAGACAAACCTGCTAAATGTCTTCAATCTTTAAGCGGCTAGAGTTTTTAGGGTTTGAAAAAGGATTAAAGAACGGTTTGACTAGGTATGTTATTCATTAGGGTATGTTGATAGAATCAATCGCCAGATGGACTACAAAAATTGAATAAGAAGGAGAAGGATGAACAACAAGAATTAAGAGGTAAGAATGAGGTGATAAAGAGATTTAGGTGGAGTTTTATTGTTAAGAGGTAAAATGTTGCGGACCACATCTAGAAACATCTAAAGAAGAAGGGGTGGACCAAATATCTGTGGTTTGTAAGAAGAAGGTTGTTTGTTTTTTAACGTACCTAGACTTCTAAAATAAACTGGCGGTGGTGTACGGACGGTGGTGGTGGGCGGTGGTGCTAGACGGTGGTGGATGGTGGTGGTGGACGGTGATGGTGGATGGTGGTGGTAGACGATGGTGGACAGTGGTGGGTGGTGGTATTTAACCTTCTGCAGACCTTAGAAGATCTTAAAAGTGGTTGGGCTAAGTCTGCACCAAGAAGAACTCGCGCAAATGTTTTCTAATGATGACAATGTTTGCGTGTGGTCTGCACGGCGCAAACAGAAGATCCTGCGCAGATCCTTTTTAGAAAGACAAACACTACCTTGTTTTTTAGATGGCTTATATACTCGGGTCATAAAATGAACCAGATTAGCAAAATGTGGCTTCACTAATGAAAAAAACCCAGAAGTTTTCCCTTCTAAACAATCTAATGCCAAGTGGCCCTAACTTATTTCATTCATTATATATAACTAGTGGGAATGCCCGCGCGTTGCGGCGGGTGCGCTTGTTTTGTCGGCTCTTAGTTGTTGTCGGGGTTGTGTGTGTGAGCCGTTATACCCATTTGATTCGTTTAATTAGCCATTTGACCCCTTTAGAGATACAACACTGTTAGAACTTTTGAGATCGTTGATACTTGTGCTGGATTAGTTTAGTCATAGTTTGTAGCTATTTTGAATGTACAAGGGCTTATTTTGTAATTCTCTAAAAGTAAAGTTCCTGACCTAGTGTAGATAAGATTCCAGCAAATTTATAAATTTGCTGGCTGATCAGGAACACTATATATAGCCCACACATTGTAACCAACTTAAGCTTTTGGCTCTTGAATGAATATTGGTGTTGTTACATTCTAGTGTTGATCTTGTGCTCAAATCTGATATCCAAGGTGTTTTATTGTTTTATCTTATTGTTTGGATTCAATACAACACTTGTTGTATTCATTAATCCATTAGCTTCACCTTCATCTTTGATCTTTCTTAACTTTTCATAGCTCAAACACCTAATCAATAGGTGTTTTGGGTTAAAACAACCAACCACTGTGATCCGGATTGATTTTGGGATCTACAATTTGGTATCAGAGCCTTAGTGCTCTTGGTTGTTGTGTTCTTGTTGAGATTTTTCATAGTTTTGAAGGTTTTTCAAGAGTTTCAAAGTTTTCAAATTTTTGGACTTAAAATGGATTGATTTGGTGTGTTTAATCGATAGGTTGTTGTTAATATATGATTAGGGAGTCATTTTGGACATTTTGATGCATCAAAACATGGTTTTTGAGTTGTTTTTGAGTGATTAGAGGGTTTTAGTTCGTGTTAAACCCTCTGGCCAGCGAAATTAACATGAATGCAACGAACAATATATGAAGGCAGCGAACTTAATTTTTTGAATATAGCGAACATAGCTTGAAGATAGCGAACAATTGTTGAGAAACTCATCGCAGGATCATTAATTTCGACGATCATCATTCGAGCGAAATTACTGATCATCAGCGAAATAGTGTCCGGTGACCCTTGAGCGAAATTATCGAAGGCGACTTCGAGAACTGTGATACTGAACCACAGCGTTCTTATCACGGTAATCGGCGGAATTAATCTAACTAACGTCTGTGTTTTGTTTGTCAGCGGAATTATCGTGTTCGCTCGTGCAGGACTACCTAAAGTACCAGCGAAGGTCGAAGATTTGTCAGCGAATTTGATCAAGCTCCTTTAGTCATCGGCGAAATTAACTTGGTGACTGGTCTTATGTGATCTGTCAGCGAAATTAGCTTCTGATCAGCCTCATTTTGTCAAAATCAAGCAAAGATGTCGTTGAATCAACTAAGTCCAATTGCTCAAGCGAAACTTGAGACTGGAACCACCACTCGGCCACCAAAGTTGAAAGGGGCTGAAGACTTTAGCACCTGGAAGACTCGCATTCAATCGTTCTTCGAGTACACGGACTACAATCTCTGGCTCTCTGTCACAGCTGGACCCCACATTCCAACTGTTGTTTGAGGAGATGCGGTAGTTGCCAACAATGATGCAACTACCTTTACTGATGAAGACAAGGTTCTCATCCAACGTGATCGTCGTGCTCATGCTGCCTTGACCATGGCACTATCTACTGATGACTGCAACATGTTTGAAGAACACCGAACTGCAAATGCACTCTGGAATGCATTGATTGAGTACTATGAAGGAAATGAAGAGCTGATCGAAAGCAAGAGAGATATGGTGCAGAAACAATATGACATGTTCTGTGGAGTTCGTGGAGAAAGTCTTTCCGATCACATCAGTCGTTTTTTGAATATGATGACCAAAATGAAGAAGGCAGGAAATCCTGTCACAAATCGTGCTGCAATCAAGAAGTTGCTAGATTCACTTCCCAAGGAATGGAGCCTACAATGCATGATGATCAAGAAGGATTTTCTCAACAATCCAAACCCTGTCACTCTGTCCGACTTGATCAATACCCTAAGAGCCTTTGAAATGGATGTCAACAAAAGAGAGATGAACATTGCCAACTACCCTCCAAAGTCAACTCAAACCTCTGCTGGATTAAAAAATGTTGCATTCCTTGCTTCAGGTGGCACCACCTCCACAAGCTTCTGACTTAATCTATACCAATGCTTCCACAAGCGCATCGAAAGCTCCACAACTTGTTGAAAAGACTATCACTGTTGACACTTAAGCGTTGAAAGTATCCACTGAAAACGTGGCACTTTTCAACACATTTCTGAGCAGCTATGAAGCCCTGATGTCTGGAGAACTAAGAAAGGAGATGTTCACAGCTGAAGACATGTATCAGGTTGATCCAGATGATATGGAGGAAATGGATCTGAAATGGCAGATGGCCATGATCACCTTGAGGTTAAAGAAATTTCAAGACAAAACAGGAAAGCGTTTAGGTCTTGGAAAAGCTGGCTTTGACAAGTCTAAACTTAGGTGCTACAACTGCAAGAATCTGGGCCATTTCAAGTGTGATTGTCCTTTGTTGAAAGAAGGAAACAGTGAAACCACTCCTGCTGTAAAGCAAATCACAGTTGAAGAAAACAAAAGCAACGCATCTCCCAGCACGCCAAAAGCCTTAGTTGTTGAAGACTATGATTGGAGTGAAGAAATTGCTGAAACCAAGGAGCAAGTCAACAAAGCCCTTATGGAAAAAATCTCAAGCGAGTCCTCACTTAAGCAGGTTGAGAAACAAACAGCCGGAATCCCAAAAGGAGACAACGCTGCTGACAAAGGTTTAAAAAGCATTCTCACCTCAGTGGAGCCTGAGAATGAAAAGAAGGGTGGACAAGCAGAGGAGCATGTTTCGAAAGATGCATCTGAGAAGGGTAAGGAAAAGGTCCCAGCAGCCGCCATGAAAGCAGACTCATCAAAGGAGAAGGCTGACAAGGACTTGGTAAACAGTATTCCACTTAGTTTCAAAGAAAAATTATGCACACCTGCATGCGTTGATGTCGTGGCACATTACAAATCCTTAAATCTAGAATTTGAAAGACAAAAAGACAAAGCTTTAAAATTTAACAACGAGCTTAAACAGAACGAGGCTGCATATCAGAGAAAGTTGAACTCAACTTTAGCTGAAATGCAAACTCTTAAAGAATTTGTGTTTAGAAAAGATTTTATCATTAACGATCTTACAGAAAGATTAGAAAAAGCTTTGAACGAAAAGAACAAATTACAAATTATAACAGACAAATGGAATGTCAGTCAAAAGGCCTTTACTGACATTAAAAACTGCCAACGACCAGCGTTTGTGAAAGACGGGATTGGGTATAAGGATAGGCACGGAAATGAAAGAAAACTTTTCTCTCCTCCACATAGCAAAAACTATGTGCCTATGCCAACTCCTCATCCCGAAAACGATCTTATCAATGAAAAGGCCTCTGTTGAACAAAATGAGTTTTGTGAAAATGAAACAACCGCTAACTGTTTTAAAAGTAATGCAGATCCCATTGTGTGTAAAGAAGATGTGTGCGATGAGGATGGAGAATGCAGCGGTTCAAAAATAGGAATAGGATATTCAGGCGACAGTTATTCCACCGTTAACTGGTTCGCCTGGAACTGTTCTAGGAAAACAATGTTAAAGATGAATGTAATAATTTAAGTAGGATGGATAACTGTAATGGCCGTGTGCCTAAATTCAAACCTTTGGATGACTGTAAGGGCCATGTGCCTACATTTGAGACCCCTGATCGTGAACATTATGTGTCTAAATGTCATGATTTGAATTATGCATTTTGTGATGAGAAAGTTGTTTGTGAATCTCCTGTATTTGTGCCAGAATTGAAAAGGAATAGTTTTGGAAAATTCCTCACAGAGGAAATTCCCGAATTCATTCCTTCTAGAACAGGTATGACAGACTCAGAAAAGAGTGTCACTGAAGATCATGGGAATGAAGACTCAAGTATCACTACCTCAGAAGATGAGCAACAATCAGGAAGCTCAGGTGAAGATCAAACAACAAGTAGTGAAAGTCTCGAATCCTCAAATGAAGAATCACCCACCAAGGATAAGAGTTTCAAAAGTTCAAGTCCCGAAACCATCGAAGATCAAGACTCAGAAAATTCAAACGAAGATCAAAGCTACAATGAGTCAAGCTATGAAGCAAGTGAAGAGCAAAGCTCAAGTGAGGACAACATGTCTGAAAGTTCATTCGATTCACATAGTGATGAAGAATACTCAGAAGATGAAAGCAGAGTGGACAAGAAAATGAAGAAAGCAGAAAGCTCAAGACTCTCATCACATACATCATCTTCCAACACCAAAAGACCCAGACATAAAAGATGCTTTCGCTGTGGTCACTTAGGACATACAGCGAAACATTGTAAAACCAAAAAGTTTTCCAAACCAGAACATGATTTTCTTACAAACGTCACATATCAATTAAATTATCTTAAGAAATTTGTTAAAAATCTGGTTGAGTCAACTGCCTATTTTTGGAAACAAAAAGAGGTCAATGTGGGTCAAAATCACGATTGAATCCAAATGAAGCAAATCTGGGTTCCTAAATCTAGCTAATTTGTATATATTTTTGTATATCAGAATAAACTCCAGAAATGGCTTCGGATGCTCATGGGATACATCTGGCATGTGGACAGAGGATGTTCAAGACACATGACTGGATTGAAGGAACTCCTGAAGAACTTTCGCTTCATCGATGGTGATTTCGTATCTTTCGCTGGAGACGAGAAAGGAGGAAAGATTGTTGGTGTAGGAGATGTGGTGTCTGAAGCCCTCACGCTGGAGAATGTCAATTATGTTCCGGAGCTGTGCTACAATCTCATGAGTGTCTCACAAGTCTGTGATAAAGGAATATCGGTGCTTTTCAATGACATCGAATGCTTGTTCCTGAAGCCCGGTTATGTTGTTCCTGCTGAAATGATCATGCTTACTACTCCAAGACAAAACAACACATACGTGCTCAATATGAAGAATCCCAAGACAAACGACAATCTAACCTGCTTGATCTCTAAGGCTTCAGAATCGGAGTCACTGCTTTGGCACAGGCGATTGGGGCATGTTAATTTTAAAAATATGAATAAACTCTCTAAGTTAAACTTAGTAAGAGGTCTTCCGGTTAAAGAATTCCCATTTTCTGAAAAATGTATAGCATGCGCCCAGGGAAAGCAACACAAGAAATCGCACAAGTCCAAAGCAGTGAATACGATCACTGCGCCTCTTCAATTGATGCATATGGATCTTTTTGGTCCAATTAGTGTTAAAAGTCTTGCTAAAAGCTCTTACTGTTTGGTGATCACAGATGATTTCTCTCGGTTTTCATGGGTCTATTTTCTTGAAGCAAAAAGCGAGATAGCTGAAGTTCTCAAATCATTCATCCCGCTGATTGAAAATGTGACCAAATTTAAACTGAAGTCGATCAGAAGTGACAATGGGTCCGAGTTCAAAAATCAGACCTTCATATCCCTCTGTGCTGAAAAGGGAATTCATCTCCAATACAGTGCATCCAGAACTCCCCAACAGAATGGAGTTGCTGAACGCAAGAATAGAACGTTGATCAAAGCTGCACGAACCATGCTGGTAGACTCAAAGCTTCCAATCATCTTCTGGGCAGAAGCTGTAAATACGGCATGCTACGTTCTAAACAGGGTACTCATTGTAAAACCACATGGAAAGACAGCATATGAACTTCTCTTCAAAAGAAAGCCGCTCATTGACTTCTTCAGACCATTTGGTTGTTCGTCCACCCTTCTAAACACTCAAGAAAATCTCATCAAATTTGAAGCAGTGGGTGATATCTGCTACTTCATGGGGTATTCATCCACACAGAAGGCATACTGTGTTTACAACAAAAGAACAAAGATGGTGATTGAATCTTACTATGTTGATTTTCAAGAAGGAAACTACACCAACACCGGAAGTACTCCTGATTGGTTCTACGATGTGGGTGTGATTTTTAACACCTTTGAAATTCCAGATGTAGTTCCAGAAACTGAACCTGTTGAAGACACTCAAGTTGAACCATTGTTTGACTCATCTGACATTGGTTTAACCCCGTTTACCACCCGTCTATCTCCATCATCTGCTGACCCTATTCTGGCTGTGAATGAAACAATTGGTGGCACTTCGCCTGAGAACACCCAAGACAACGATGCTTCTTCTTCACAGGCGAATGTGGATGAACCAACCCAAGAAGATGATCCACCAGTGATTTACGTGGACGAACACTTCACCAACCTTCCACAGCAGATTGAATCTCTGACAAATGCCGGATACAAGACAAATCGAAATCATCCTCTTGAAAACGTCATCGGCGCAGTCGAAGAAGGAGTACGTACATGCGGGCAGTCATCAAGCATCAACAAAGGTCTCTTCACAGCTTTTCTTTTGCAATCCGTTCCACGAGACATTGAAGATGCTATTCAAGACTCCAGTTGGGTCCAGGCCATGCAGGAAGAGCTATCTCAATTCAAAAAGCTTAAAGTTTGGGAACTGTAATATCTACCTGAAGGAAAGTTTCCAGTTAGTACTAAATGGGTCTTCCGTAACAAGATGGATGATCGTGGGGTGGTAATCAAGAACAAGGCCAGATTGGTGGTACAAGGTTTTCGTCAGGAAGAAGGGATTGACTACGAAGAAGTATTTGCTCCGGTTGCACGACTAGAAGCAATCAGAATATTCCTGGCATATGCATCATATAGAAATTTCAAAGTTTTCCAAATGGATGTCAAGAGTGCTTTTCTTTATGGGAAAGTAAAGGAAGAAGTGTATATATGTCAGCCTCCAGGGTTCGAAGATCCTCATTTTCCAGGTCGCTACTTCAAGTTGGACAAAGCTGTCACACCCCCAAAATCCACACGCGGAGTACCACCGCTTGGAGGCGTGACATGACCAGGATCAAGCCACCAATCATATTGAACATAACATTATATCTGTAACGCTCCGCGTTTTCATAACCTTCCTAATTTAGAAACCAAGTCTTAAAAATCTATTTTTAGAAGCTTGCCTCTTGCAAAAATTATAATCCGTCGTATCGTCGGAATTTTTTTTTATCTTTATTTATTTATTTATTTTTTTATTTCATTATAAATATGGTTAACTTTTAATTGTTTACTTAATTAAATTAATTCTAGTTAGTCTCGTTAAATTTTAAAGTGAGTAACATAAACTAACCTAGTTAGTTTATTGTAAGGTTAGATCATTTTCAAAACATCATGACTTAAGTTGGTTTATTAAAGTCAAGGGACTATTGGGGTAAATTGTTAGACTTTAACTCACAGGGACCTTTTGTGTGCATAACTGGAAGTATCTTGTTTAGAATAAAAAAAAATAATAATAAATAAATAAAAGCTGAGGACCGCGGGACTCGAACCCGGGTCAACAGCCCATCCAAATACACACATAACCAATTGAGCTGGGACTTGACATCGAACATAACCCGACTCCATGTTTATTTAAACCCTTGTTCAAGTCAAGCCCAAACCCCCACTAATTAAACTATAAAATACTAGCAAACCCTAACCTTTATTTGTAACATCAGCCGCCACACATCACACACTCTCGTTTCCCTCTCTTCCCCGTCACCTCCGGTCACCGGAGTTCGATTCCGGCGAGTTACTCCGGCTTCCGACAATCATCTCCCCGACACACACCAAGGCCACCCTCCTTCTCCCTCTTTCACACTCACACCCGTCCCAGCTCTCCACTCAACCTCTTCCCCCCCTCTGCTCAACTATGCGGCCGACCACCACTGTGGTGGCGGTGGCTCAGGACGACAAAACAGAAACCGAGAGAGAGAGCGAGAGAGACGCAGAGAGAAAGGAGAGAGCCACGACGGCGGCGGCGTCGCCGGCGTCACTCCATCCGGCGGTTCAGGTTGTCTTGGTTCAAGTTCCGTTTGATTTTTTTTTACTCGATTCAATTTTCGATTAGTTTCGACTCAGTCGGTTTTTGTTCAAATCGTAGACTCGGTACGGAGGTGGTTGGCTCGATTATGTCATTTTGGTTCGGTCTCGAGCCTGCTGATTCGGTTCTGTCGAGTTTGCTTCGATTCAGGTACGGGTTTTGACCCTTTTGGTTCAGTTACGAATTATCGATTCTCATTCAGTTCACCTTAGTTCTGGTCACATTCAGTTCCGACTCGACTTCGTTAATTCTTTCGTTATTCAGCAGGTTCGGGTTCTGTACAATCGGATTCGGTTCAGTGTTCGGGTCAAATCTGGTCAAAGCGGGTCAACCGTGGTCTCGGTGCCGTCGGGTTACGGGTTCGGGTCATTGGGTTAAACATGAGACGTGATATTTTAACGATGCTAATATCTCGATTATATTGTTTAATATCTTCGTTATCACAAAACTGCATCTTATATAATTTGTGAACATAATAGAAATATATGTATATATATATATATATTGTATTGTTTTGTTTATTGTTCATTGAATTCTGAAGATTTTGACGACAACTTGCATTGTCGGGATCGTTCAAAAACAAAGGAAACTCTACCCGATTTTCGTAAAATTCCGTAAAATGAAACGCGTTAGTTTATAAAGCGAAATCTATCAAATTCGACTATTTTTTTTATAAAATAGATATAAATATATAATTATTTTATCTTATTATTATTGTTATTATTTATTTATTCAGTTATTATTATTATTATTTTTCTTTTAAACATTTCATCAATACTTTTGAAAGAATTAATTTAGAAATACTACTTAAACTATATAAATTTTATAAATATATATTTTTATATATATTTACATTTATATCAACTAGATATACTTTAATTTCCAATTCAAATCCTCGGTCGTAAATTCGTTACTCATACGCCATCGTTTGCCCATATAGGGTGACCACGGTGTTCCATCCTCCTAATCTCATACACTTGTCAACAATTGGATAATCGGAAGAAATTGCAATATTGTGAGTATACTCGTATTTCCCCCCCTTTTTACTTTTACCACTTTTGGGGTGTAACATGTTTATTTATCAAAAACTTACACATGAACATTTTGCTTAAACACATGAACATTCCTATAACATGCTTGTATACGTGATGGCTTGATACTTTAAACGTGGGTGATTCTTATGTGTTGAACTTATCATTAACTTCGTACGAGCCTAACCGTGACATATGTAGCGCTATAGGATTGACGACCCGCCCGTAGACTTGAGGTTATGTCATGAGCATGTTGCGTCTCTTTTGGTTTGATATGTTAGACACATGCCATATTTAAATGTTTATCTTGAATCACATGCTTGCTATGAGGAATTGTTTAAAACTTATCTTTTGTTATCTACGTACCAAACTTGTATACTCGCCTTTGCTTTTGCATTGAATTATTTTAAACATGTTACAGGTTGATGATGACGATGCCATGGAAAGAAGTAGCGTTGATGCCTAGATACACACATAGACGTTTAGGTTTAATATGTCGTATCAATTTTGTTTATGTTATCATGTATTTCTTTTGAAGTTGTTGTTGCTTGACTTTATGTAATGTTGACAATTGAAAGTTATGAAATGAAATGGGAATTATTTAATTATCGTCACAAATAGTGTTATGATGTCTCGAGCAATCTTCACACTTCGTCTCATCCCGATGTTTCCGCCATTGGTTGGGGTGTGACAATATCAATGAAACCCATCACAATATAACTGGTGTTTAACAAAACATAATTTGAGTAGCGGAAGCATAAGTATGTAAACCCAAAGTAAATCATAAGTTCAATTGTTTAAACGTTTAACATGGCATCCACGATCCATGTCCCACAACGACCTGCTCCTCCCTGTGCAAGCTCCATAAGTACCTAAGGTCCTGCAAGGCATGCAGCAGAGAGTCAACAACTAGTTGAGCGAGTATACAGAAAGTAAGTTCGTAATAGCAAAACGTATGTTCATTTAGTGGGGGCTTCCCATGTATGTATGTACTACTAGTGGGGGTTTCCCATGATTATATTTATTACTAGTGGGGGCTTCCCATGTTTATCCTTACTAGACTAATTGCAACCATGTGTTCTTCTTAGCCCGAGAACAGGAATACGTACAAGGTCACGTAGGATTTACGTGAGTGCCCTTCCTCGAGGACAGTGGTACGTGTGGGGTTTACGTAGGATTTACGTAAGTGTCCTTCCGACCCGGAAGACAGTAGTAGGTATGAGTTTACGTAGGTTTTACGTAAGTGTCCTCCCGACCCGGGAGACAATGGTAAATACTAATTTACGTAGGTTTTACGTAAGTGTCCTGACTAACCTGAGGACGATGGTCTATAGTCTAGCAATAGCGTAAGTACGAGTAATTATCCAATTCAAATCTTCCAACCCAATTCCCACCCGGGAATCCCATGCCTTGGCTGTGTGAACTCACCTTGGTTTGCTCGGCAGATACACAAAAAGGTTTCTTGAACTAAGAGTGGTCAACCATGTCCTAACAGGGTTACCATACAAGTCAGGTTTTGACTTCAAGTAATGCACGTATGAATCAGAGCAAACACGTATTGCACGTTAACAGTTAAGAGCATAACATAATCATACTTGTGTGTTTGAATTATAAGCCCAAATGTACCCGGCCCAACATGTTGTGCGATCCACAACATGTTGTGCGATCCAACATATCCCGGCCCAACTATTAAATAAGCCCATCATAAAGGGAGTCCAAACATATACGGCCCAATGAATGATGCATCTTGTGTGATCCGGATGGGCTTGTACGATCCGGTCACCTTGTATGATCTGGTTGGGTTGTGCGATTAGAACTAGCCCAACCCAACATGATCATCCGGCCCAAACAGTTAAACAAACATACAACTTGTGCGACCCAACAGCCTTGTGTGACTGAGAACCTCTTGTGCGGTCAGGTCATCTTGTGCGACCAGATGACTTGTGCGATCCATTTAAATTACCCGAAAATCATGGCAATCAGTTACATAATTTAATCAGTTTCCAATTTTACAAATCAATCAACAGATAATCAGTTTCAATCATGGTGATTTTCGATCAAACAAGACAACTATCTTTTAATCCCTATGAACCCTAATCATGATTCAAAGCATAAACAATAACTAACAACTCATGTGATTCGGTACGATTCATAGACATTCACCCGGTTGCACATGTTTAATCTTAACATCACATGAAAGCCGAACAACAACAATAACATATCCGATTACATTCATTCAGAACTTAAATCATCACACCAATCAATCCGAAAACAAGGCATAACAACCTAATAACATCAATTCGGTCATATCTCTTCCGTAAAGCATCACAAAGAAACATATGAATTACAACATTCATACAATTAATAATTAAAGTACTAACCGATTAGAATCAAACAAAGAGAGAGTGATCCGAATACAAGAAATCTTCGGTGAGGAGGGTAAGCTTGCCGTCAAGTTTGAGAGGAGAGAAAGAGAGCACCAGGGTTTTGTGTGTGAGGGTGTTTCGTAACAAATGAGAGAACAACCCCAAAGGTGGGTGTTTGTTTGCGTAAAAGAGGAGTGGGCCGGCCCATCATGGGCTGCCCCTTTGGTCCGATTACAAGAGATACGGCCCCAAGTGGGCTTGTGCAATCGTGTGTGTGTTGTGCGGTTGGTTCATGTTGTGTGTTCTGGGCCTGTTTAATATATAAACATTCAATAACATACATACATGCACATAATAGCATTCAATAAGTCAAAGGTCACATAATCACAACACGTTGACATACGTTACATACATCTCAAAGATAGGTTCGAAATACGAGTTGTCATATTATCCCCAACTTAAAAGAAATTTCGTCCCGAAATTTGGTACGTACTCACTGAGGAAGCTAGGTAAGTTGTATCGTTTACTGGTTTTCCTGGGGTGTCACATCCTCCCCCCGTTGATCTGGAATTTCGTCCCGAAATTCCGTGGTAGCTTCAGCCTCAGTAGTGGTTGTACTGTTCGCGAACAATTGGGGGTACTTTTCTTTCATCTGATCTTCGCGTTCCCAGGTGAACTCTGGGCCACGACGGGAGTTCCAACGAACTCGAACAAGAGGGATTCTCTTGTGCTTGAGGACCTTAACATCCCGGTCCATGATTTCAACTGGTTCCTCGACGAAGTGCAACTGTTCGTCGATAGTGAGTTCCTTCAATGGAATTATGAGGGTCTCATCTGACAAGCATTTCTTCAGATTCGACACGTGAAATACGTTGTGAACTGCACTGAGTTCTGCTGGTAGGTTTAGTCTGTAGGCTACTTTGCCTATTCTCTCTGTGATTTCGAATGGTCCGACATACCGCGGATTGAGCTTGCCCCGTTTGCCAAAACAAACCACACCCTTCCAGGGTGAGACTTTGAGTAACACCCGGTCCCCGACCTGAAACTCCAATGGCTTCCCACGCTTATCCACGTAGCTTTTCTGACGGTCGCGAGTTGCCGCCATACGTTGTCGTATTTGTGCAGTCTTTTCCGTGGTGTCCACTATTAGTTCTGGACCCGTGATCTGACTATCCCCCACCTCTGCCCAACAGAGAGGTGACCGGCATTTACGCCCGTACAATGCCTTGAATGGAGCGGCTTGGATGCTGGTGTGATAACTGTTATTGTACGAGAACTCCACCAAAGGGAGATGCTTTTCCCAGCTGTTGCCGGAATCAATAACACATGCCCGAAGCATGTCTTCTAGAGTTTGAATCGTGCGCTCAGACTGCCCATCTGTCTGAGGGTGGTAAGCCGTGCTCATATCTAACCGAGAGCCAAAAGCTTTATGCATAGCTTGCCATAGTTCTGACGTGAATCGTGCATCGCGATCCGAAATGATAGAGGTGGGCACCCCGTGCCTTGAGACTACTTCTTTCAAGTATATGTCTGCTAGTGTGGAAAACTTGTCAGTTTCTTTGATAGCCAAGAAATGAGCAGACTTGGTGTGTCGATCCACGATCACCCAAATAGTATCGTTCCCGCGCTGGGATCTAGGTAAGCTTGTTACAAAATCCATGGAAATTTCCTCCCATTTCCACTGTGGGATCTTGGGTTGCTGAAGTAAGCCTGCTGGTTTCTGATACTCTGCCTTGACTTTTGCACAAGTCAAGCATTTGCTGACATAGGTAGCGATGTGGGCCTTCATGCTAGGCCACCAATAAGTAGTTCTGATGTCGTGGTACATTTTATCCGACCCTGGATGTACCGAGTAGCGAGATTTGTGAGCTTCGTCCATTACAAGCTCGCGTATGTCTCCATAAAGTGGGACCCAAATACGCCCTGTTACATAGTAGGCGCCGTATTCCTTCTGTTCTAACCGTTGTCGTGAGCCGCATAGGGCTTCAGCCCTGACGTTTTCTGGTTTCAATGCTTCTACCTGAGCATCTGTATCTGTACAGGAAGGCTAGACTGAATCGTAAGCTGCAATGCTCGTACGCGTCTAGGTAGGGTGTCTTTTCGACTGAGGGCGTCAGCCACAACATTGGCTTTGCCTGGATGGTACTTGATGGCGCATTCGTAATCGTTCAAAAGTTCGACCCATCTTCGTTGACGCATGTTCAAATCCTTTTGCTTAAGGATATGCTCGAGACTCCTGTGATCGGTGTAGATAGTGCACTTGGTACCGTACAGGTAGTGTCGCCATATCTTAAGCGCGAAAACAACAGCTCCCAGCTCTAAATCGTGCGCCGTGTAGTTTCGTTCATGAACCTTGAGTTGGCGCGAAGCATAAGCAATGACCTTGTCGCGCTGCATTAACACACATCCAAGACCCTGGATGGATGCATCACAGTATACTACAAAATCGTCCGTGCCCTCTGGCAATGAGAGGATAGGTGCACTGCAAAGTCTATCCTTTAAGTGCTGAAAAGCAGTTTCCTGATTGTTGCCCCAACGGTAGGTGACAACCTTCTGTGTCAGTAGTGTAAGCGGCTGAGCAATCTTTGAAAAGTCCTTGATGAACCGTCTGTAATATCCCGCCAAACCCAAAAATTGGCGTATTTCTGTTGGTGTACGTGGTGCAGGCCAGTTCCTGATCGAATCTACCTTGGATGGATCAACATGGATCCCATCCTTGTTTACTACGTGGCCTAGAAAGTGGACTTCACGAAGCCAGAAGTCACATTTCGAAAACTTAGCGTACAGCTGTTCCTTTCGTAGGAGTTCCAAAATAAGTCGTAGATGTTGCTCGTGCTCCTCCTGACTCTTGGAGTAGATCAGGATGTCGTCAATAAACACTATCACAAATTTGTCTAAGTAGGGTTTGCACACCTTGTTCATAAGATCCATAAATACGACAGGTGCGTTCGTTAACCCGAACGGCATGACAAGAAACTCGTAGTGGCCGTATCGAGTCCTAAATGCTGTCTTGGAGACGTCCTCATCCCGGACTCTCAGCTGATGGTATCCTGACCTCAAGCCTATCTTGGAGTAGTAACACGACCCTTGCAACTGGTCGAATAAGTCGTCTATACGCGGAAGAGGATAATGGTTCTTCACCGTCACCTTGTTGAGTTGCCGGTAGTCTATGCACATCCTGAAGGTACCATCCTTCTTTTTCACAAATAACACTGGAGCTCCCCAAGGCGAAGAGCTTGGATGAATAAAGCCCTTTTCCAAGAGCTCTTTTAGCTGCTTTGACTGTTCTTCCAGTTCAGTTGGAGCTAAACGATACGGTGCTCGAGCTATGGGTGCTGCTCCTGGAGCGAGCTCGATTTGAAATTCGACCTGACGATGAGGCGGTAGACCAGGTAAGTCTTCAGGAAACACCTGAGAAGTCGCGTACAACTGGAATGTCTTCCAATTTCTTTTCCTTCGCTGATGCATTAGTAACGAGTGCCAGAATGGCAGTGTGGCCCTTACGCAAACACTTCTGAGCCTTTAGAAAGGAGATGATGCCAACCACTGCACCACTCTTGTCGCCTTGAATTTCGAGAGGTTCTTGGCCAGAACGAGGAATACGAACAATCTTTTCTTTGCATAGGATTTCTGCTTGCTGTTGCTGCTGGCGATTCTGATTTGCAGGCCGTGGGCTCCTGAATCCTTAGCTTCATGGCCCATCTTGAGACACCTCTGGCAACGTCCCTCGTTGCACTAACCACTGTGGTGTCTGTTGCATTTGTTACACAGTGGGTGAATTCCCCGATATCCACCCTGCCCCTGACCACCAGAAGTTGGCTGACCCGGGCTCTAGTGATCACTATTCTTGCGCTGCTGCTGTGCTTGAGACTGAACGGTAGCGGAACCCTTGCTGGAATCCCCATCCCATTTCTGCTTGTTGTCACTGGGTGCAGCAGGAGTAGTAGTAGCAGTAGTAGTTGCACTGATGCGCTTTGGTAGCTTGTTCTGTTCCACCGCCTGATCCGTGAGGCGATGAGCAAGACGCTGAATGTCCTGGATATTGTCGAGGTTTGCCGATGTAACATGGCTCTGAATCTCTAATGCTAGACCCTTGAGGTACAACTCGATGCGTTTGATTGGAGGGTCCACCATGGTTGGACACAAGATGGCCAGTTCGTTCGACCGTTTCGTATAAGCTTCGATTTCCGACCCCGTCATTTTCAAATGATACAGTTCCACCTCCAACTTGTGGATGTCATCGCATGTGCAGTATTCTCGTTTGATGAGTTCTTTGAATTCATTCCAAGGGGTGACGTTAGCAGCTGCCAACCCTAGGATCTGTACTTGCGCGTTCCACCAGGTTAGCGCGATTCCTTCCAAAGTACCAGTGGCGTACTTGACCCTACGAGCCTCAGGGCATTCACACATCTCGAATACCGACTCGAGCTTCTCAAACCAATGGAGTAGTCCCACTGCTCCTTCTGTGCCACTGAATGTGCTTGGACGACAGTCCATGAAGTTCTTGAAAGTGCAGACAGGTTGCTGTGCGTTCTGACCCGTTGCGTGAGAAAGATAGGTCAAGGTTAAGCGCGAGAGTTGGGTCACGAGAGTAAGATCTAACATCCTAGGATAGGTTTGGAATAGCAGGTTATACCTCCTGCTTGTGCGGCTGCAAACGCCGCAGCAACTTGTTCGTTAATGAGAGCCGTCAACTGGGCTTGAGTCATGTTAACACGTCCAGACATGATCGAGTAGTAAAAGTAGCATAAGTGAGAATGGTTCGCGAGTAGTGCGATGACAAAAGAGTGTAAGCACATAGGTATTCTCATGTAATAGGGTCATGTGTATCTAAACATACTATGAGCAAAGTTCTATGTAATTCTAGCAAGCAGGTAATAAACATAAACCATATTACCTAGGATGTTGAGTCTTGCACGTGGAGCGAAGCGTCGTTGTGGATCGTTGAGAGCACTGTACTGGTTATAGTCCGGTTTTAATAAAAACGTCTTTCCCATATTAAAACCAAGTTCTCATTTAGTGGGGGCTTCCCATGTATGTATGTACTACTAGTGGGGGTTTCCCATGATTATATTTATTACTAGTGGGGGCTTCCCATGTTTATCCTTACTAGACTAATTGCAACCATGTGTTCTTCTTAGCCCGAGAACAGGAATACGTACAAGGTCACGTAGGATTTACGTGAGTGCCCTTCCCCGAGGACAGTGGTACCTGTGGGGTTTACGTAGGATTTACGTAAGTGTCCTTCCGACCCGGAAGACAGTAGTAGGTATGAGTTTACGTAGGTTTTACGTAAGTGTCCTCCCGACCCGGGAGACAATGGTAAATACTAATTTACGTAGGTTTTACGTAAGTGTCCTGACTAACCTGAGGACGATGGTCTATAGTCTAGCAATAGCGTAAGTACGAGTAATTATTCAATTCAAATCTTCCAACCCAATTCCCACCCGGGAATCCCATGCCTTGGCTGTGTGAACTCACCTTGGTTTGCTCGGCAGATACACAAAAAGGTTTCTTGAACTAAGAGTGGTCAACTACGTCCTAACAGGGTTACCATACAAGTCAGGTTTTGACTTCAAGTAATGCACGTATGAATCATAGCAAACACGTATTGCACGTTAACAGTCAAGAGCATAACATAATCATACTTGTGCGTTTGAATTATAAGCCCAAATGTACCCGGCCCAACATGTTGTGCGATCCACAACATGTTGTGCGATCCAACATATCCCGGCCCAATTATTAAATAAGCCCATCATAAAGGGAGTCCAAACATATACGGCCCAATGAATGATGCATCTTGTGCGATCCGGATAGGCTTGTACAATCCGGTCGCCTTGTATGATCCGGTTGGGTTGTGCGATTAGAACTAGCCCAACCCAACATGATCATCCGGCCGAAACAGTTAAACAAACATACAACTTGTGCGACCCAACAGCCTTGTGCGACTGAGAACCTCTTGTGTGGTCAGGTCATCTTGTGCAACCAGATGACTTGTGCGATCCATTTAAATTACCCGAAAATCATGGCAATCAGTTACATAATTTAATCAGTTTCCAATTTTACAAATCAATCAACAGATAATCAGTTTCAATCATGGTGATTTTCGATCAAACAAGACAACTATCTTTTAATCCATATGAACCCTAATCATGATTCAAAGCATAAACAATAACTAACAACTCATGTGATTCGGTACGATTCATAGACATTCACCCGGTTGCACATCTTTAATCTTAACATCACATGAAAGCCGAACAACAACAATAACATATCCGATTACATTCATTCAGAACTTAAATCATCACACCAATCAATCCGAAAACAAGGCATAACAACCTAATAACATCATTCGGTCATATCTCATCCGTAAAGCATCACAAAGAAACATATGAATTACAACATTCATACAATTAATAATTAAAGTACTAACCGATTAGAATCAAACAAAGAGCGAGTGATCATAATACAAGAAATCTTCGGTGAGGAGGGTAAGCTTGCCGTCAAGTTTGAGAGGAGAGAAAGAGGGCACTAGGGTTTTGTGTGTGAGGGTGTTTTGTAACAAATGAGAGAACAACCCCAAAGGTGGGTGTTTGTTTGCGTAAAAGAGGAGTGGGCCGGCCCATCATGGGCTGCCCCTTTGGTCCGATTACAAGAGATACGGCCCTAAGTGGGCTTGTGCGATCGTGTGTGTGTTGTGCGGTTGGTTCATGTTGTGCGTTCTGGGCCCGTTTAATATATAAACATTCAATAACATACATACATGCACATAATAGCATTCAATAAGTCAAAGTTCACATAATCACAACACGTTCACATACGTTACATACATCTCAAAGATAGGTTTGAAATACGAGTTGTCAAGAACAAGGCCAGATTGGTGGTACAAGGTTTTCGTCAGGAAGAAGGGATTGACTACAAAGAAGTATTTGCTCCGGTTGCACGACTAGAAGCAATCAGAATATTCCTGGCATATGCATCATATAGAAATTTCAAAGTTTTCCAAATGGATGTCAAGAGTGCTTTTCTTTATGGGAAAGTAAAGTAAGAAGTGTATGTATGTCAGCCTCCAGGGTTCGAAGATCCTCATTTTCCAGGTCGCTACTTCAAGTTGGACAAAGCACTCTATGGTCTTCACCAAGCTCCACGCGCTTGGTACGAGACTTTGTCCACATACTTGTTAGAATGTGGATACACCAGAGGAAAGATCGACATGACTCTCTTCACCAAAAAGATCGGGGAGGATGTAATGCTGGTTCAAATCTACGTCGACGATATTATCTTCGGGTCAACTAACGAGGCGTTGTGCAGAGAATTCGAGACCGTCATGAAGGCAAAATTCGAAATGAGCATGATGGGAGAGCTGAATTTCTTCTTAGGGCTAGAAGTGAAGCAAAAGGAGGATGGGATTCTCATTCATCAGGCGAAGTACATTCGGGACATTTTCATGAAGTACAACATGAACGATTGTAAAGTTGCAAGCACCCCGTTCGTCTCTCAGACAGAACTCACTCTAGACCCTCAAGTAAAACCAGTAAACAAGTCCTTTTATCGCTCGATGATCGGTTCTCTGATGTATTTGACGGCCAGCAGGCCGAACATTATGTGGGCAGTTTGTCTTTGTGCTCGATTTTTCAGACAAATCCCAAGGAATCCCATGAAACCGCTGTAAAGCGCATCTTCCGCTATCTCAAAGGAACTCCGAAACTAGGTCTTTGGTATCCTAAAGATAGTAATTTTGATCTTATTGCATATTCTGACAGTGATTATGCAGGTTGCAAAGTAGATCGCAGGTCTGTATCAGGAGGATGTCAATTCTTAGGAAATCATTTGATTTCATGGCAAAGCAAGAAGCAAACAACGGTGTCCACCTCAACCGCTCAAGCAGAATACACTGCGGCCTACAGCTGCTGTTCACAAGTTCTCTGGATACAAAATCAGTTGCTGGATTATGGAATCAACATCATGAAGACTCCTATATTCATCGACAATGAAGCGTGTCTAGGAATTGTGAAGAATCCCATACACCACTCAAGAACAAAGCACATCGAAATTCGAATTCACGCAATTCGAGATGCCTACGAGAAGGGAAATATTCAAGTGGTGCCCGTGGATACAACACAGCAGCGGGCCGACATTTTCACGAAAGCCTTCGATAATACCCGATTCAACCAGTTGGTAACCTGGTTGGAAATGGTCAATTTCCTTGACTGGAAATGAATCTTGTGATAAAAAAAAGAAAAACGCTTGTTGAGAGTAAAACAAGTATCGGAAAATGTCGCCCACCAAAAAGATTTTCTCATTAAAATTTTATTTTCGGGCAAACGGACTCACGAAAATAAAGATTTTAGGGGGGATATATTCAGAAAATCCAAAAACGAATGCTTATGTCTGACTCCTGCTAGAGGAGGTGATAGAAAACTGCTAACACTTTGTCATTTCTTGCAAATACAGAAAACAAAAAGAAATCGGGGTACCAAGCAACGACGTGTCGGCAGATTCAGCAACACCGATGAGTAAATTGCTGTTAGGGAGCAAAACATAATGTCTACACAAGAATTCTGGCTTTTCTCAGGCATTACGCACCTCTGTGGGTGACACGTTGCGGCATATGGCTTAATGGTCTTAAATCTTGCGTTGACAGATTGCCAAAGTCTGAGATTTCGGGTCCTTATATTGGTATTTCATTCAGAGGATATCATAGTTGCTCTTCTGCTGCATCCAGATACATGCTGACCTAGACGCTATGATATTCTTTTAATAATAAGTGCCTTAAAAAAGGCCAAACCCTTTCTAATAAGCGCCATCTTTGGCCAAAACCTTTCTCGTAATAAGGGCCAATCTTTGGCCAAATACCTTGGACAGATTAGTTTGGTAACACTGCTGTACGGTAGTACTGACCTGTTCACCGAACTATCTATCTTAGCCCTCGATAGTTCTTGGGATCTCTGTTGTACGAAAGTACAGACCTGATCTCTGCTCTATCGTTGAAGAAAATGAAACCAATATGCTGATCAGTTATGAGGAATCTTTGCGCATACCTTGATCGCGGGGGTATGTCCTGATGTGGGACTCACGGGGGCGTAATGATTCTATTCTCAATAGCTTGTGTGGGGGCCATCGAAGACTTGTCAATATTACCAAAAACATAATAAAAGCGCTCTCCGAAGGCATGTTGAAAGAAGGATGCATGAATTTAAGTGGACAAACATACTGGCAGTTTTTCTTGTGCCCTGGTTAGTAAATAATAATAATAATAATAATAATAATAATAATAATAATAATAATAATAATAATAATAATAATAATAATAATAATAATAATATAAAGAATTTGGCAAGCGTCGGCAATATGATCTTCTGCAGGTAAGTTCGGTAAGCGTCGAATAGTTCAAGAAAATTTGCATCAAATGGATCCTCCCAGAGTTGGAAATCTGAAGTTCGGAGTCAAAATGGCCCAAATCTGGTTAAGTTTGTGAATATTACGAAATAAATAATTTTTAAACAAAATTGGGCATATTTTACGAGAAAGTTTGAAATTCACGAGCGAAATTAAATTAGTTTTGAAATCATACCCCTGGGCAGCGGAATTAAGATTCCAGCGAAATTATAATTTCGCTGGACATGAAAACCCACATATATATATCATTCATAACCGTCATTTTTTTTAAATCATTTCAAAAAACTTTCATCTTCTCCATCGCTGTAACCGAAACATCTGTTCTTAACATATTAAACATCTCACAAGATTCATTAACATTCAAACTCAACAGGTATGTTTTCTAATCGTTGTTCAACAATATACATTCTTGCATTCCATTGTCTCATGATTCTGATTTCAAGTCACTTGATTGCCCTAGTTTAAATAAATGTTTAGGTTTCCATCATAGTTCTAAGCTTTCGAATCTGAACTCGGCTATGGTTGTTCATAAGAATGTTGCGAATCATGAACTCGGTTTAGGCGCTGACATCGTAATGCTAGAATCTGTTTAATCCGTCTGAAATCCATGATTTATCTAGGAAAACCGTTAAGGGTTTTGAAAGGGTTTATCAAGAAATGTTTGAAGCCAGCGAATTTAATATGATGATAGCGAAGATAGCGAAATTACCAGGGAATCTCAAAAGTCTCGAACGCGAGTTCGAGCAACCGGAAAAATGGTCTATTTCGCCCGAATGCGATTTAGATCATTACCTTCACTGGTAAATCGTTCTCGGAAACGAAACCATGTCTTCGCTAAGTTCACTAGCGAATTTAACTTGGTAACATTGTACTTGACCCGGACTTGATGCCGACAAAGCTAATCGGGCAACTAGCGAGCTCAACGAAGACATGAGTCCAGTTCACGAGCGATGGTAACGATAATACCGATTATCAGTGTCTGGTCGGCCAGCGAAGTCAGCGATGATGACCTATCTTCGTTGTTAATCTAGACTCTGGATCTCGATAACCAGCACCAGTCAGTCAGCGAAGACAGCGAAGATGACCTATCTTTGTTGTTGATCTAGACTCCGGATCTCGATAACCGGCACTAGCGAAGGCAACTCATGACATGGCAGCGAAATTAAGCATAATTTTAAAAAAAAAATTCAAATTCTTTTAATTCTTTTAATCAAATATTTAATATAATCTCGTTTAATTTTGTAAATACCGTCTTGTGTATAGTTTCTCGTGCATATTTATCTCCATTGTCTTGAAATCTTTCTAACTTGGCTCGTTTTACGTGACATATGCAGTATGGTGAAGAACATCGAGTGGGACAAAACATTGAAACACAATCAAAGCATCAATCTGGATGAGGTGCCACAAGATTTTGAAGATGCAGCTAGATGGGTTCGATCTAGCAGAATCGGTTATGCTGTGGAAGCAGATGTTAAAGTTTACAGAATCCACATACAAGAATTCTGGAGAACGCAAAACCTGAGACTATCAATAACAAAAGAGGGATTGCGTCAACGGTTCGCAACAAAAGAGTAGAGGTAACTGAAGACAGGATCCGCCAGGTTCTGAAGCTACTAGACAATGATCAAGATCCGATAAGCCTGAGCAAAGATGATATTCTGGATGGCTTTCGAGGAATGGGTTATGCTGGAGATTTCCGTCAAAAGAAAGAAATTAAGAGAGGAGGACTCACCAGAGACTGGAGGTTCATAGTTCACGTCATTTCTATGAGTTTGGCACATAGAAAGGGTGGTTTTGATGGACTGAACTTGGAATGGTCAGCAGCTATGCTAAATCTGTGCTTAAATCAGAAGTTTAATCTCCCTGGCTTAATATGCAACTATATGCTTGAAAATGTAAGAGGACCAACGTGGGCGATGTATCCAAGATTCGTTCAGATGCTAATCAATGACCAATACAAGGATCTTCCAAACGATGGAGACCTTTACAAATTTCACGTCCACACAAGCCGTCAGTACACTGAAATCAAGACCAATGAATGGGTATTGTTGCATGACTGGATGTATCGAGCTGAGAGATTGCCTCTAGTAAAGGAAGCATACAAAAATTACAAGGAGGCAGTTAGAGAAAAACAACAACGAGCTGCTCAAGCTCAAGCCGAGGCAGCAGCAAAGGAGGAGCGTTCGAAAGGAAAAAGGAAAGAAAAACAGGCTGTTGAAGATGAGCAACCGAAGAAGAAAAAGAGATCCGAAGATTCTGAAAAATTCATGAGTGCAGGCATCCAAGCGGGAGAGTCTGAAGAACACCGCCAGCATGTCAGAGATATGAGAGCGATTCACGCCTTGCAAGAAAAGGATAAGAGAGAAATAAGTTAAAGTGAAAAGAGATTTCAGCCTCAGAAAGACCAGAGACTGTGACTGAGGAAGTTCAATCGTTGAATGATTTTGTAGATGCAATGATTGTTGACCCCAATGAAGCCTCAGCAAGCAAGGGCCCCTCCAAAGTGTCTCCTGTGAAGCCAACGAGGGTTTCAAAGCCTCCAGTACCTCCACAAAGGGTTCATCCCTTTCAAGAACTCTACGACAAACTGATCAAAGATACCGGTCCTTTAGTTGCCAAAGAAATCTGTCTGTTAAAGAATCAAGTAAACGACACGAACTTTCTAAGGGAAAAGATCATGGATCAGCGGAAGAAAAACAAAGAAATGAACGCCTACATGGCTAAGCAATCCAAGTTCATCAGATTCCAGCAAGCAGGATTGGAGAAAATGTACAGAATGATGAGAAACATGTGTGAGCAAATGAAAGTGAAGCCCATGTTCTCCTTTGAAGAAATTTTCGACTTTGAGACGTTCACGGAAGAAGAAACTGCGTGAAAGGAAAAGGAGGCTGAGGCTAAGAAAAAGCGTTTGGAATCGGTGGAAAGGGTAACTGAGGGAAATGAAAGTGATGAAGAGGAAGTGGATCGAGATGATATGCCGGCCAAATTTCTCGAATGGGGTCTTGAAGAAGAGGTTCTCTATGAACAAGATAATGGAAAAACCTTCTCTCCTGAGCACCCTGAATGGTTCAAGAAAGAGAAAGAAAGACTCCCAGATTTTTATCAAGTAATAACAGTAGAAAAGAGTGAAGCTACTAACAAGATCATCAGCTGGATGTACGACAATCTTCGAGGAATGTTTGTGGTGAAAAGACGTGGTGGAGTAATCCAGTATTTTCAGACCGGCTTTGATCTTTTTACACTTCCCAGGTGGGATCTACGTGAGCTTGGTCGTCTGGACATTCTGAACCCAGAAGAAAGAGGAATCGGAAGAGATTTTGAGCGGATAATCGCAAAAGAAAGCAACAAAGGTTTCCCTAATCATGCTCCGCAACGTCCAAGACGTAGAGTATCAAAAACAACCATTGATCCAGTAACCGGAAAAGGAAAAGTGACGTGGGTAATCAACCCTGCCAAAGTTGTCACGAGGATCAAGCTTCCTGAAGAAGTTCCTGTCGCTCTCAATGATTTTAAGAAATGGTTTTACGATAGCAGGACTGGTGAAGCTGTGATAAGATCCAATGAAAATGTGGATATTCGTATTCTGGATCCTATGGATGTTTTTATGTTTGGGCTCTCAGATTTAACAATGTTGAACGCTAGCCGTATAAACGTGGGAGCTGGTAATGCAAATATGGAGGAGGCAGCGTTATTTCAGAGAGCGGTAGAGCGAGCTTGGAAGTTAAAAAAGGGAAATGTTGGATCTGGTAGACAAGATTGAGAAGAGGAAAGAAACTGATGAAAAGAAGAAGGAAGCAAGGAAGAAGAAGAAACATGAACGCAAGAAAGAAAAATCTTCCGCTTCAACAACTGAACCCACCACAACATCACCACCTCCGACCTCATCCACATATGAGGCCACTATGGAGGATCAACCTATTTGTGAAGCTGTAATTACTCAAGAAACTCCGGTTGCACCAATCGAGACTCAAGCACCACCAGAAACGACCTTGCAAGAAGACAATCCCAAAGAGCCTGAAAAGCAATGTAAAACCCTTGCAGGATCAATCAATGATATCAACAATGTCTTGTGAAGGTGCGGAATTCAATCACAAGATGATTCAAGATTAAACAATGACAAAGAACAATGATCTAGAATAATAGAAATCACAAACCAAAAGTATCTTGCATTCAACGATCAACGATGACTGATACAAGACCTTGCAGTGGAACTCGCAACCTCCTATGTGATCAACAACCTCAACCCTAAGGTTGAGGTTTGCTTAAATACTAATCAAGTAGGCCGAAACCTAAGCCCACTATCCAACCCGGTTGCGACATGACCCACATACATATAATCGGCCCACATACATACATAAAAGAAATAAACAAAACAACCCTTAAACTATGCTAACCTACATGAATAAACCTTCGGGTTCCAACAATCTCCCCCTAGGTTTATGCATGAAGGTTCTTCTGACTTCAATTGCCTTGATCACCACCACTTATACAATCTTTATATCCACCGAATCCCTTCTTATGAATATGCAGAACAGACGCTACAGCAGACGTCCAACCCTTAGCAATTTCTTCATATTTCTCTGTAGCTCTGATTTGATTGCATGCCAATACTTCTAGATCTTCAACAGCAAGATTCAACAAGTCAATCTAATCGAACAAACAAAAACTTGCATTTCCATCACAAACAATCACCGCCTGCCCAAGACGTTCATCATATGCCCAAAAGTGTAATGTTTTCAGTGCACCTTTGGGAATCTTTCTCACTAACGGAATCGTCTTCTCTTTATCCGTAGCTGGCCAATGCACAATCTTCATACGCTTGTTTGTGTAAGGATCTCTAATCCCTTTCGCTGGTTTAACAATGGAATCTGTCGTACGCATTGAAGGAAAACCTTTAAGAACCTCCCTCTTCAACCTCTCAAAAAATGCATATCCAGCACCTCCAGGCTTATCATCCACATAAGGTGCATTAGACAAATCTGTTAAATCCACCTTAGTGAAAGACTGAAACTGTCCTGAACGTTTGTACCACTCGACAGGACCAACTTTTCTCTTTATCCACCATCTCTTACGATCATGGTCATATCCCCAGCTAACTACACCAGAACGATTACCAACTTTATCATAGAGAGTTTCGCCAACATCCATTAAACGATGAGTTGCATGAGCATCTTCATCATCTGGATTCACATTCTTGTTCTTCAAGATCACTAACTCTCTTTTCTTTTTCATCCTCTCTGCCTTCTCTTTGTCTGCAACTGGATCTGTAACTCTCGTGAAATATTTTTCCATCGCAGCACTTCTTTCAGCATCATCTTTAGCAATAGCTTTTCTTCTGTTTTCAACATCAGTTGGATCAGAAAATTCTTGCCCAAACTTCTTCTCCAACTTTCCTCGTAAATCATAAACAATATTGAACAACAAACTAACATCTCCTTGAAGTTGCTCAATCTGTTGATCTTTCTTTACAATAGTATCTTCAAGTTGGATAATCTTTGCATCTTTATGAATCGAATCTTGCTCAAGCACAACCATTCGTTTCTTCATATCTCTCATGCTGATAAATTCATCTTCATCACTTGAATCATCATCAAACGGCATTCTTAGTGGTTCTTCAGGTCTTTTACCACTAGAACTGCCAGGTTCATCATGAACAATTCCAGAGGGCCCAGCGTCATTGTGAACTTCAACATTCATCGTAGCTATCTCATCTCTTTGAGTATCAACGTCAAACTCAAAGATATTCACTGCAGTGGTGGTAGTACCGCTAACATTCTTTTCAAAATCGAAGTCATACAAACCTTCGTCATCATCAGCAACGTTCACGGATTGATCTTTTCCTTGTTCAACAAGCATTCCAGGTCTAGGATCCCTCCTTTTCCTTTTTAATGGAATGGAATTAGAATCCATAGGGCTTTCAAAAGGCTCTTCAGTTGATACTGACCGATTGGAAGGAGGATTTCCCATCTTGTCAGTTACTGACTTTATTAGCATAGCCAAGCTTTCAGCAGTAATCACTGGTTCAACCGTAGAAACAGCATCAACTTCAGGAGGAAGTTCTATGTCATTATCAGAGTCACACATTATTTCAACACCTTCATCGTCAGAGTTAATTGTAATACGCTCTGTCTCAGGCTCACCTTCAACTCTCCTTAGTATATCATGTTCTTCAGCAACAATAGCACGTGCAGATACACTATGCTCTGGAACAGATCGTGTCATTACTGGATTCTCACCAACATCTTCCGTCTCTGCGAACTGACCAAATTTCTCCAATTCAATCAAACCTTCAAACCTTTTCTCACTACCCTTCTTTGTAGTAAGAGCACCAAAACATGAAGGACCCATAGGCTTTAATTCCAACGTATTACCAGATCTCTTCAATCCTGGATAACACTCATTCAAAATCATCTGCACAAACCTTGGATACATAAGAAACTTATCCTTTCGAAGCCCAATTGCATTTCCCTTCATTGCTTCCAAGATGTATCTTGAATAATTGAACGGATCATTTGTAATCACACATATCAAAGCAGCAGACTGAGTGATATTCAACTGATCAATTCCCCCTCTATTTTCTGTCATGCACAAAAGGAACATGTGCAGTAATAGACGCCAGTAAGGATGCACAAACTTCTTTACCAGGGGAGGAAACTTTCCTTCATAGCTTAAACGAGGTAGAATTGCTTCCACTATTCCAGCAGGAAGTTCTATAGGATCTGTTTCCTGATCATTAAACTTCAACACTTCTCTAATCATCTGCTCAGTCACTATAACTTTCATCTCTTGAATCTCAGCAACTATAGCTCCCTTTCCTTCAACGATTTCGACTTTAGCACTCTTCCAAAAATCTCGGATAAGGCTTTCATAAACAACTGGATTCTCACGAAGAGCATGAACAATCCGGCATGTATTTAGGCCTTTCATCAATGACGTATACAGCTGCTTGTGTTTCTCTGGTGGAGGTGCTAAGTATCCAACTTGATTATGAGAAGATATAAACTTTAAATCCATTTTTCTGCACACAACACAAATCAAATAAGTTTCCAATCTTGGTTGTAACAGTGATAAAAATAAAATAAAATAAACACTATCACTGTTCACTCGAGACCATGAATCGAAACTAAAAGGTCTCGAGTCGAAACCACTTGTCTGCGAATCGCAACCATGAGTCGCAACCAACAGATTTCGAGTCGCAATCATGAGTCGCAACTAACAGACTTTGAGTCGCAACCATGAGTCGTAATCTTGATGGTGCGACTCGTAACCACTGGTTTCGAGTCCTTGTATTGTTTGAGTCGCAACCAAATAAACACATAAACTTCATCTAAATGTTCTTGATTGCGAGTCAACATCTTCAAAACTTCATCGGAAACTTCATCGGAATCTTCAAATCTTCATCGGAATCTTCAAATCTTCATCGAAGCTTCTTCAATCATTCATAATTTCCTGCAAAAACTTGAATAATGACATCATAATACCTTGATTATCGATAAGCAGATTGCGAGTCGCAACCGGAGACAAGTCAGAATCTTCAATGATGACCGGAATTTCGAGAGAGAATAAAATTTAGTTGCGAGTGAACATAGGTTAATTTAGTTGCGAGTGAACATAGGTTATGACTCGAAACCACCTTTTATACTCCACCTTTATCACGGGCCCATGTCTTATGGGCTTGGGCCTTAAGAACTTGGGCTCAAACAGATTTATCAAACATTCTCTTTAACCCCATTTCAAAATCAGATTTAATTTTAAAAATTATCCGTTAACCTTCTGAGCAATGTTTGCAAAATAAAAACCTAAAACAAAATTAAATAATAAAATATTATTTACAAAAAAAAAAATTAGGAAATTTGCATAGATACTCAGGGATCAAATCACAAGGTTTCGGGCTTGACTTCACTTATCAACACTGATCTACTACTGGATGATCTAGACAACTGCCAGTATATTTGTCCTCTTAAACTCATCTCCCTAGACCTTTTCCATATCACTGCCTGTATCTCATTTTATCATGTTTTGATATTTTAATAATGAACACCCAAACAAATACTAATCAACTCCTGGAATTATGCACAGCTCACTCTATCATGCAAGCAGTTTCCCTACCACATATTTCACAAGTCCAATCCAAATTTCTGAAATCTTAACTGGGATTAGATTGAGAAGAGAACAGAATAGATCTTAAGCAGAGATGGTGTAATATACAGATCAAATGAGTTTTTCTCAATTTGATATAGGTTTATTGGGGTTTCTTTTGGGCACTAGAGGGCCTCTTTCGGGTGTTTAGATCTACAGCGCGACAACGTACAACTGGGTCAGCATGTATCTGGATGCAGCAGAAGCTGTCGTTGCCTAGCACCTCCAGGTCAGCATGTATCTGGATGCAGCAGAGGAGGTACACGAATTTTTTCAGAGAAGATTTCAGAATCAGATCAAAATTGTGTGTATCGGGAAAAACATACAGACATTCAAATAGACATGAGCTAATTCCAAGTGATTTTCTTTTCTGAGGTCATGTACTATTTAGTTCTGAACAGAACAGCTAATGTTTCCAGTCTTTAAGGATAGAGCCTACCAACACATCATACTAGAGTCAAACTATTTCGATACTGGTCTTACATGAGTCAGCCCTCAACCATAATGTGAAAATTCATTTCATTTCCCAGTCCAGCCACACTTCTTTTTGTATTTTTCAATTTTTTTTAATGTTTTTGTATTTTTCGATTTTTTTAATGTTTTTGTATTTTTCAATTTTTCTCCCCCTAAATTTGAGTATAAATAAAAAACTACCTAAGAATAGAAAACTTTATGAACAAATTTACCTACGAAAAACAAAAACATGCTCAATCAGTAAAACGGATCATTTTTAGAAAATCCACAAGCACTCTGAATTTCGAGCTGCTGACAGGTTTGGTGAACAAATCGGCAGCATTTGCATCTGTGTCGATTTGTTCAAGAGTAATAAGACCTCTGTCAAAACAGTCTCGGATAAAATGAACTTTAATATCAATGTGCTTGGTTTTGGAGTGAAAGACAGGATTTCGAACAATTTGTATTGCAGCATCATTATCGCAGTAAATAGTAGTGTTAAGATAAGTCAAACCATAATCCTGCAATTGATGTTGCATCCACACCACTTGAGAGCAAGAAGCAGAAGCAGCAACATACTCGGCTTCAGCTGTAGATATCGCCACTGTTTGTTGTTTCTTGCATTGCCAAGAAATGAGCCGATCACCCAAAAATTGGCATCCCGCAGATGTAGATTTCCTGTCACTGTCAGTACCTCCAAAGTTGCTGTCAGAGAAAGCAAACAAGTCAAAATTGGAATCCCTCGGATACCACAGGCCAAACCGAGGTCGGCCTTTAAGATACCGAAAGATTCTTTTAACAACAGTAAGATGAGAAGTTTTAGGATTAGCCTGATAGCGTGCACAGTTGCAAACAGCAAACATGATGTCCGGACGGCTAGCTGTGAGATACATCAATGACCCGATCATGGACCTGTATTGACGTTGATTTACAGACTCTCCTTCTTCATCTTCAGTCAATAGTGGTCTCTCTGCCATTGGTGTTTCAGCAGGCTTTGCATCCGTAAATCTGAATTTTGCCAGCACATCATCCACATACTTCCCTTGATGAATAAGAATCCCTTGCGAACTCTGCTTGACTTGTAGACCCAAAAACAGTGTCATTTCCCCCAGAGCACTCATTTCAAACTTCTTCTTCATAACTCTCTCGAAATCCTTGCAAAGATCCTCACTTGTAGATCCGAAAATGATATCATCAACATAGATTTGAACTAAGATTTGATCACTTCCTACTCTCTTGATAAACAGAGTCTGGTCTATGGTACCACGCGTATAACCATGAGCCAAAAGATGTTCTATTAAGGTGGCATACCAAGCCCGAGGAGCTTGGTGTAAACCGTACAACGCCTTGTCTAGCTTGTAAGCGTACTCAGGATGGTCTGGATGCACAAACCCTGGTGGCTGCTCGACAAAAATTTCTTCCTTCACATCTCCATAGAGAAACGCGGTCTTGACATCCATCTGATAAACAGTGAATCCCATGTATGACGCGTAAGCTAAAAAGATCCGGATGGCTTCAAGTCGTGCAACCGGAGCATATACTTCATCATAGTCCAGTCCTTGAATTTGTCTAAATCCCTGAACCACCAGCCTTGCTTTGTTTCGAACGATGACTCCTGCAGAATCCTGCTTATTTCGAAATACCCATCTAGTTCCAAGCTTACGTTTTCCTGTTGGCAACTTGACGAGTTTCCATACTCCAAGTTTTTCAAACTGGTTCAGCTCTTCGTGCATAGCATCTACCCAGCCAGGTTCCTGCAAAGCTATATCAATGGTTTTAGGTTCGATTTGAGAAAGATAACAAGAATATAAGCAAGTGTTAATGGTTCCTGATTGACTCCTGGTTAAAATTCCAGCATTTACAGGACCAATCACATTTTCTATTGGGTGATTGCGTTGAACGCTCGTAGGTATGGCCAAATCAGGTACAATCTCCTCTTCAGTGGTGGTGTTGCTAGACTCCCCCTCATTAGGTGCTGCTGTACTATGAGCTAAAGGAGTGGTGACAATGCAATCCTCAGGAATTGGTTCAGGAAACAGTACATTGTCAGAACTGCTTGATGCAGAACCACCAGTTGGGGCACCTTCATGGGATCGATTGAACGTCGGCGGAGGCGTAGGATGCTGCGTAAACGATTCCCGGTGGATCAATGGTATGATGTTTCACGCTTTCTTGCATCTGTTCTTCGTCTTCAGTGTCTTCAAATGACAATGGTTGTTTGGGAATGGACGTACCTGCACCTGAGAAATCACTTGACAAAGGGTTAAATGATTTAAACAATTCAGAATAATCGTATAACCAATCTGGACCGACTCTAGCATCCGTAGCATTCTCTTCAAGCCACTCTATGTTGCACGACTCGACGACCTTTTAAGTTACTTTGTTGTATACTCTATAAGCAGAGCCCTTAGCATATCCAACAAAGAAACATTCGTCCCCTTTGACTTCAAACTTTCCGTTGGAGTCCGTGAGTAATAATACACATGGACAACCAAAGATACGAAAGTGTGAAACCGAAGGTTTACGTCCCTCCAGAATCTCATAAGGCGTTTTCATATGACGTTTGTTTACTAAAGCGTGATTCTGGATGTAACAAGCCGTGCTAACAGCCTCAGCCCAAAAGAAGCTAGGAAGCTTCGAATCCGCCAGCATAGTTCGTGCAGCCTCGATGAGAGTACGATTCCTTCTTTCAGCAACTCCATTTTGTTGAGGAGTTCGTGGCGCACTGTACTGACGATCTATTCCCTTATCAATGCAGAATGTATCCAAAGTAATGTTCTTGAACTCTGTCCCATTGTCTGATCGAATGACCTTCACCTTAGCACTCGCTTGATTTTCAGCCAAAGTGATGAATTGTTTCACCAATACAGCAGTTTCATTTTTATGACTGAGAAAGTACACCCAGGTGTAGCGAGAGTAATCATCGACGATTACTAGACAATAAGCTTTCTTCCCAATACTTAGCACATTCACTGGGCCAAAAAGATCCATGTGAAGTAGCTCGAGTACAGCTTTTGTCGAAGGTGCTGGTTTAGTCTTATGGGGTTTTCGATGAGCTTTCCCTTTCGCACAAGCAACACATTTCTCCACCAACATGAAGTCCTTGATTGGAAGATCACGTACCAGTTGACCTTTAGCTAGACGGTTCAGGTTTTTCATATTCACATGCCCAAGTCGACGATGCCACAGCAGACCATCATGCTCCGAAATCTTTGAAAATAGACAAGTGATCTCTTCACACGGTTTCTTGTTCATATCAATAACGTAAGCATTTCCCTTTCTCTCAGCTGTCATCAAGAACCAGTCTTCTGGAATAACAATCCCAGGCTTAAGAACATGACACCCCTTCTTCGTGAAATGAACTGAATTCCCTCGATCACAGATCTGCGAAATACTTAACAGATTGTGTTTCAGTTCTGGAACATAATTAACATTCTCAAAGCTTAAGACGCCGTTTTGAACAGTTCCTTTTAACGTGATTCTGCCTGACTCTCCTCCCGCAAATGAGATATATCCACCATTAAACTCTTTGACATTTACCAGTTGGGATAAGTCTCCTGTCATGTGCCTGGAACAGCCACTATCCATGTACCAGAGGCGCACGGTAGTCCTCCACAGCTGTTCCTGCACGATTAGCGGGATTAGTTAGATTTAGGAACCCAGCCCATAGTGGATCTGGGTTTTCCTTGTGCATCAATATACGTCACTCTCTGCCACACTAAATTATCTTTATTCAGAAATTTTGAAACATCCCTTTTGGAGACATTTTGATGACATGATTTTATTGAATTGGATTGCATACCATTAGCTTTAGGTTTCCAAAACTGTCTTGACCAGTTAGAATTGAAACTTTCAAAAGCATTACCAAAAGAATTACTTCGATTACGCTGAAAATTTGTTTGTCTGTTCTGATATTGATTATAGCGTTTGGCTGCATTCCAATCCTGATCAGAAGGTCTAGTCCTATGATAGTTGTTCTTCATTGTCTTAGTCCTTGCAGACATCATGGACTCCGAACAGTGATATCGGTTATTCGTGACCTTCTGATTTCGCCCTGATGTTTTCTTGTTCGATGTCCTTGGGAGTTTACCACAATTTCTGGCAATGTGACCAGCAATGCCACAGTTAAAACATGTTTGACGTTTCATATTTTGAATATTCTTGACATTTTGACTCTGTTTGCTTGATTTCGTGTGATTTGATGTTTTAATTTTCTGAACATGTTTGACTTGTGATTGCTCTGAGGATTTAGATGATTTGACTTGTGGTTTTTCTTTAGATAAATTTTCTTTTAAAGATTTCTCTCTTAGATCAGCATCCTTTTCATTTTCACTTAATCTTGATTCAGAATTTGAACATGTACGAGTTTCATCCAAATGCGTTTTATCAAGGCATTTATCATATGAAACTGATTCAGGTTCACTTCCCGAACAAGAAGAAGTCTCAACAATATGCTCTTCCTCAATGCATTTGTCATGTGAAACTGAATCATGTTCCTTTTCTGAACATGAAGAAGTTTCATCAATGTGCATTTCCTCAGAGCATTGATCATGCAACAGAGTTTCAGGTTCATTGTTTAATTCAGTTTCCAATGGGGTCCCACTAGATTCAACATTAGGGACACCCACTGAGACAGATTCAGAAGAAGAATCAGGATACTCTTGATTTTCTTGAGAAGTCGTTTCAGTGGTTTCACTGAATGCATCCTGAGGGACCTCACCTGTAAGATTTTCACAAGCTGAAACGTTAGAGATGTTAGGATCACAAACATTAGCTGAAAAACAATCATCACCACACTTATTGTTCAAATCATCAACACAAACATTATCAGTTTTGCCCAAAACAACAGGCTCACAAGACGAAACATAAGCTGAAAACGACGCAAACAAAGAACTAGTAAAAGCAATGTCAGACTCAGTTGGTTCAGAATAATGTTCAAAATATGGTTCAGAAACATTTGAAATAATAACCGGTTCACTCCCATGAACATCATCACACTTTACTTCAGAGCTATCATCTGCACACGAAGATGAAACATTAGGATCAATTGTGCCTTTGTGAACAAAATTCAATGGAGTAGACTTTTGTGGCTCAACATGTCTGTCATGAACAGACGATTTGTGGTTTTTCGAACCATACGTCATTTTACTCTCATTTATCATCTCCTCCTCGGTCATTGGTAGATAAGTATAATTATCATTGTACGGAGGAGGAGTCTGAGTGTAACCCAAGCCACGCCCTTTCTTTTCTTTAAAAGCGATTTGTTGATCACAAAGATTTTTAACCAATTTACTGGAAGAATCAAACTTCTTGATATTAAGTTCATTAATTTGATATCTGTTTCTAATATCTTCTAGTTCCTTTGTTAAAATGCACACCTTTTCTTGAGCTTCTAGGAAATGGGCTGTTTTTACACTCACATCATCCTTTAGTTTGATGATGTCCTTTCGCTGAGCCTCAATTTTTTCTTTATACAGTTTCTCATTTTTAGACAAAGTAAAGTTCTTATTTTTTATGTCATTATAATCTTGAATGAGCTCAGCGTTGTGTATTCTATAAGCCTCAACCCTTTCCCTACACTCAGGAGTACAGAAAACGGAAATTACCTCTTCTTTGGTGAGACCTTTAACAGGAGCTGAAAGAATTTGAGTCATGAACGCAAAGTCATCAGCTGCAGTCTCTTCCTCTGGCTTTGGGCTATGTTCGCTTGAAGTCATGAATGCAATGTTGGATGTAGCAGTTTGATTCTCTGGAGCTGATATGTTCAGATGCTCAATTTCTGAAGTCCAATCAAAATTGAGGTTGGGCTGAACCACCAGTGCTTGTGCTAATCCTTGCGGCTGTGGACTTCCAGAAGCAGCAGCATCTGCTATACTTGTAGTGGTCACAAGAGCTCTTTCTCGATTAGGAGTTGCAGGTTGGGCAGGAGTTGCAGGAGTTTGATCTCTGTTTATAAGTGGCTTCGGGCAGTTTCGAGCATAGTGTCCTTCCTCATGACAGTTGAAGCAACGAAGATTAAAGGGCACTTTAGCAGCTCCATTCCATGCATTTCCCCACCTGTTTTTACCTGTTCTTTTCACAAACTTTTGGGCTCTGAAAGCTGCCATTGCCATCTGCCAGGTGATGTCCATTTCTTCAACATCATCTGGATGAATCTGTGTCAGATCATCAGGACTCCACTTTGGTGGATCAAGTTTTCCTGCAATAAAAGCATTCAAACAGTTGATCACTGAAGCTGCGATATCCAAGTTTTCCTTTGATTGTTTAGCAAAGAAGGCTATCATTTCGTTGTTTGCAGTGGAAGCAGAAGCAGCAGTAGAGATATTTCCAGAATTTGGAATGGAAGCAGAGGCAGCAGGAGAAACGACTTGATTAGAGGATCCAGATGAGTGCATCTTTGCTGAAGTTGGAGTAGCGGATGAAGTATTGCGAAACATCTGAAAACCTCCTTGAGACAATAAGGCTGTGTTGCTGTTGTTAGAGGAAGCGGGAGCAATGGAGAAACCAGCAGCTAGCATACTGTTCTTGTAATTTGTTTCTCTTTGCTTATCATCCAGTTCGCATGCCTTAATGTGAGAGATCATCTCTGACAGAGTGCATCTAGCGAGATCTTTAGTCTTCTTGATCATAGCAACATGATGATCCCAACTCTTTGGTAGTGCATTAAGAAGTTGTCGGTTTGTGGATGCATTTGTTGTATGAATTTCTTCCATTTGCATTTGGGTGATCAGCTTCACAAATCTCTGAATCTGATTGTCTATCGTTTCACCATAAATATGGTTGAAATTGTTGAAGTTTTGTTGCAGCAGATTTCTTCGGCTCTCTTTCATATCTTCGTTTCCTTCATATACTTCGATCAGAGAATCCCACAATTCTTTGGCAGATTTGCAGGTGCGAAATCCAATAGCAATATCAGGACCCAATCCCATGGTTAAGTAAGAAAGAGCTCGATCATCTTCTTCAACAATAAGCAAATCATCTTCAGTGTACTGATCTCTAGGTTTCTTTACCTTAAGACCTGGTTCAGTGGAGCTTTCCATCATAATCTCCCTAGGACCTCTCAAAATGCTTCGCCACAGTTTATAATCCTTAACCTTCAAGTGCTGTTCAAAGCGCCACTTCCACTCGGGAAAATCATTAGCATCGGTTAACCTAGGAATGCGTGTTGTGGTTCCAAGCTTTGAATCCAATTCTTGTTGTTGATTAAGGGCAGTCAATTCACTGTTGTTTGTCGACATGTTTAATTAATCAGTTAATTAATTAATTAAATATATTTTTAAGTCCAAAAGTCAACAGTTCAAAGGTCCGTAAATCAGTGTCGTTGCGAGTCGAGATCAGTGTCGTTGCGAGTCGAAACAGCTTTGGTTGCGAGTGGAGACTGACTGATGGTTGCGAGTAGTAACTAAAACAGGATGAGCCGAAACTGTGGTTGCGAGTCGAAACAGCTTTCGTTGCGAGTGGAGACTGACTAATGGTTGCGAGTCGTAACTGAAACAGGATGAACCGAAACCGTGATGGATGCGAGTCGAAACCAAACGTGATGAACCGCAACGGTGATGGTTGCGAGTCGAAACCTGCAAAAGAATAAAAGATAAGATCTGTTGACTCGCAATCCCTATTTTTCAGCACTTCCAAAATTCAAAGATATTGTAATCCTTGAATTTGTTGACCACCAACTTCCCGTAAAATCAGCAAACACCTTTTCAAAGATCAACAAACCAAAATCAGTAAATTTTTAATGAATCGATCAGGAACAGACTAAATATTTCAATGGTTTTCACTGCAAAAACAAGCAACAAACTGGATCAGTAGCACAAACAATTCTTGAATCCGAATGATATCAAAACCGAGCCCTTGAATGGCTTCAATGGCTCTGATACCAATTGTAAAACCCTTGCAGGATCAATCAATGATATCAACAATGTCTTGTGAAGGTGCGGAATTCAATCACAAGATGATTCAAGATTAAACAATGACAAAGAACAATGATCTAGAATAATAGAAATCACAAACCAAAAGTATCTTGCATTCAACGATCAACGATGACTGATACAAGACCTTGCAGTGGAACTCGCAACCTCCTATGTGATCAACAACCTCAACCCTAAGGTTGAGGTTTGCTTAAATACTAATCAAGTAGGCCGAAACCTAAGCCCACTATCCAACCCGGTTGCGACATGACCCGCATACATATAATCGGCCCACATACATACATAAAAGAAATAAACAAAACAACCCTTAAACTATGCTAACCTACATGAATAAACCTTCGGGTTCCAACAAGCAAGCTACAGAGAATCCAGCGGTCACAACTGAAGAATGAAAAGATAAGTATGCAACGATCTAGGGGGGATATTGTTAGAACTTTTGAGATCGTTGATACTTGTGCTGGATTAGTTTAGTCATAGTTTGTAGCTATTTTGAATGTACAAGGGCTTATTTTGTAATTCTCTAAAAGTAAAGTTCCTGACCTAGTGTAGATAAGATTCCAGCAAATTTATAAATTTGCTGGCTGATCAGGAACACTATATATAGCCCACACATTGTAACCAACTTAAGCTTTTGGTTCTTGAATGAATATTGGTGTTGTTACATTCTAGTGTTGATCTTGTGCTCAAATCTGATATCCAAGGTGTTTTATTGTTTTATCTTATTGTTTGGATTCAATACAACACTTGTTGTATTCATTAATCCATTAGCTTCACCTTCATCTTTGATCTTTCTTAACTTTTCATAGCTCAAACACTTAATCAATAGGTGTTTTGGGTTAAAACAACCAACCACTGTGATCCGGATTGATTTTGGGATCTACAAACACCGACTTGAACATAAACCGAATGAAGTCGGTGTAGCATTTTTCGGATATAACTGACATAATCGTAAAAAGAGGCAAATTCAAAACTGACATAACATATACAATCATCGGTTACATATATAATTTCTGACAACGCATTTCGCTCAACACGAAAATGTGAACGACCCACAAGTAAAAAGGTTTGAAAACATCTTAAAAAAATAACACGTCACAAATTGGAAATACAATAAAAAGATCGCAAACTAATTTAGAATATTTGTATGAAGCTCAGAACAGGGCCTATGGTATTTTAACTTTCCTCTACGGCGGTGAGTACCTAATTGTTGACCTGAACACAACCATTGTCGCCACAACTGTCACCACCTCCGTCACCTATGATGACTTCGATAGATGACCACGTCCCTGTGAGTTGACAGCATAGAACCAGCCAATACAGGTCCGAATCAAGGTCTGATGCAGCCAGTTCCTAGCAGCCAAATAAAAGCAGCCTGAAGCTCTCGACTAGTGTAATAGGCAATCTGCCAAATAAAACCATCCATGTATCAAAAATCATTAAAGAAATTAGAAATCATTCAATTAGGTCAGTATTTTAACAGGTTTCTCAGTCAAGTTAGCCAAAATAATCGATTTCTAAAAGCGTACAAAGGTTTTAGATGGGTGTCGGTTGTCATACAGTTCCTATGGAAACACCACAGTCGATGTTGGAAGATCCATCCAAGTGTCCAACGGGTCGAAAACAACACAATACCTGCATAATTTGCATAAAATTTCTTGATTAATAAAGCTTATAGAAAATAAATAATAAAAGAGACAAAATATAAAATGGACTCTCGGTCTCACTTTCAACGCTTGGATGGTTCTACGATTTTCGCTTCCTCGTCCTCTTCGAAAATAGGTATGCACTGGAAAAAAGAGCTATTAAAAAATGGTTAACAAGAAAACAGTAAAGAGTATTAATGAACACTCACTGTTTTGCCAGTGCTGACCAAAGCCTTCACAAAAACTTCATTCGACAAAGCATCCAGTTTCTTCTGTTCTTCTCCCTAAAGCAAAAAAAAAAAGCACCAATGAGTCGAAACTGGTCAAAATTAGGCTCTAGTTGCAACGGGTCATTTCTTTGGTACAAGTCGAAACAAGCTCCTCGATTAGCGTTTTGACTGGTTCGACCAGCCTTTACCTGTTTGCCCAACTTTGATCGAAGCCCGAACCGCTCCAAAATCTACCAAGAACGAACCAACTTCACCTATCATGACTTCGATAGATGACCACGTCCCTGTGAGGTGACAGAATAATCGATAACAATATGATAATGTCATTAAATGGATTTTGAATGGAAAATTGTACCTGGCACAAAGAATATATGAAACTATGAAGGTTGGATACATCAAATGTGCAACACCAACCTTTTCATCACCCTTTAAAAAAAAACTATATTTAATTTCAAATGTTTAGTTACCTATCAAAAAAACATATTAGTACTAAATCTTGACCATCCATTTATTATCTAAGGGCCAAGATTGGACACTATAAACATAAAATCAGTAGTTGTAAACAAACACTCGTGTAAGAAGTTACCAAGATAACTTGACGTGGCTGTTTGCGTTTTGGAACCATGGCCTTCAATTTCTTGCTTCTTTTGTAGATTTGATTTTGATGGCAGCGTTGCTTTCAGATGAACAAAGCAAGCCAAAAATGTTAAGCCAAGCCATTCTTATGTGATGTTATTTATAATCACTTTCTTAACCAAAATGCTCTAACAAATACTTTCATGAATTATAGCATATCAATGGATCTCACATCGTGAGATTAGGTGTCGACAAGTTTGACCTAAAACTTCAAAAATCAAAGAAAACGAAGATGAGCTTGTAAAGTAATTTTAGAAAAGATAAACTCACATTATGCTAAATCAGAGAAATCATCATAATCCACCTCTACGAAACACAACCGAAAATAAAAAGTGTAACGCGTATTCTGATAGTTATCAGATTGCACTGATCTCACCTGCTGACGAGTATGATGAAAACATGGACCCACATATATTAGCCACACCAAGGCTAGATAACTGTTAGAAAGCAACAATATATCAGCTATCAATTTTTTGCTGCCAGGGCTTTAGCAACAATATGTGACTATGGTTATACATAATTAAGAAACTAAAATAATATAAACTTGTGGGTGTTTACTCCGCTATAATTCACACCTCTTGATTTGAGTCTAGTCCATATCCATTCTTTGCTGCCAGGGCTTTAGCAATCCCACAGATAACATTTTATCAAAGAAGCAATTGCAAGACACCGACACTGCGAGTCTACTAAATTGTCTGCAAGCTTTTGTTTCACATTTTAGTTGTTATACCAGCAACAATGAAAATATTTAACCTTCGATGTGTACCTTGTTCAAAACCCTAGAACTTGATCACAAATCCCTTGATCAGTCGTACTAACATTTAAGAATACGGATTAGATGTGAGGAAGGCTACCTAAATTCGATGAAGTCTCGGGTTATTAGCATCCACCCATGCCGCACCCGGTATCCATTCGTGCAACCCGAACCCATGAACTCGATCACTAATCGTCTTGATCAATCGTACTAACAATTAAAAAAACAGATTAGATGTGAGGAAGGTTACCTGAATTCGATTGACTTGAGTTTTCATGTGAACCACCAGTGCTCCCTAAGCCCTAATCACACACGCTTCAATTTTGGCATCCAAATAGGAATTAAAACCCAGCGCAATGAGGGGATGTGGAAGGACCCTTCAATTTCATCTGAATGGAGGCAGTAGATACATACCGCTCAATAAAGTTTCCGGCAGAGGGTGGAGTGAGAACTTTGAGAGGACAAATTGAAGGTAGGACGATTCATTTGCAGTCTTTACAGGGATATTAGGGTTATGGAGGATTCAGTCGTGATGAAGGTGAAGAGATGAGAGGAAACTGTGATTTGGGTATTAGGGTTATATATATTCAATTTCAGGATAAGAAATGATTCAATTGTCTGAGAAGAAGTTAATGTACGGTTATTCCATGATCAAATCCCTAAAACACCCCTATGGTGTCTTAAAATTTTGGAAAAGTTGCAACTTTAGCCCCTTTAAAATAGCTTCTCTCTATTGTACATAATGCGTCAAAATTTATACGCAAATAAAATTACCATCTTGTACATCACTTCTCCTTTTTATAATAGTATAGATAATAGAAATAGATTTGTGCAAAATGTGGATTTGGAGGAGTCTACGATCTCCCTATGTTGGAAGTGCCAGGCTCACTCGTAATGGTATATTAGGGGTTCACTCGTAATAGTATAATAGGGGCTGGAAGAGGTCCCCCTCTCAAAGAGACACCTCTTCGTCTGGCCTAAGAACACTTTGCAACTAAAAGGTTTGGTCATCAACAATTGGTGTATCGGGATCTAAAGATGTGAGTTTCTCGATAATTAGTTTATCATACATATCATGTGGGTTGATGAAACCAAATAAAATTGTTATTTTTATAAAAATGCTATGATATATAAAAAATGTTGTTTTTCAATAAAAAAACATCTTACAACTGCTTCTTGCGACTTCTTATAAATGTAAATCAACAACCTATTAGCATACTTCTTTGTGTGGGTTTTCTTGAATACTTCAATGTATTCCGGTTTCACACCCTTTTCTATTCTCTACATAGATAAGTAAAGTATTTAGTTACTTATTAAACACATATAAATGTTTGGAGAATGTTAAAACTAAAAGACTCGCCATGTTCTTTCGGTGTTTAGATATATTCATTGACACCCCAAGGTGTCACGGTTAAATTCAAGAATTGCATTTTCCTGAAGCCCCCACAGATTTTCTTATTCGACCTTGCCTTCGCCTTCCACTTTCAGTGTCCCGCACCTTTCAAAAAAATGTCATACCATATTATTATAATAAGTACATATACGGACGAAAAACAGGTAATATACTTACCGTGTCAAGCATCTCTTACCAATCAAGCTTTGATGTCATGGATATTCAAAAATATTCCTAAATTATCCATACGTGAAAACCCGGAACCCTAAAACCCTAACCGGTATGAAAAATCAAGAAAATAAGAAAAATTGGGTTTTAGGTGGGCCGCGTAAGGGATAGCTTAACCTTACGCAGGCCGCTACAACTTATTAATCAACCCGGATAAGCTTTAGGAGTCCAGGTGGGCCGCGTAAAAGTTGAACATATCTTGACGCGGGCTGCGACAACTTGAAATCTATCCGGATGCATACTTGGGCCACGTATAGCCCATCTGTCAAGTCTAGCCCATGACCAATCAACCCTATGTCTAGACTAGGCGGCCTCACGGGCCGCGTAAAATATACATGTGGGTTTACGCGGGCCGCGTAAAACCCTATTTCAGGCTATAAATAGCCTGTGCATGGGACTTTCATTCCGTGCTCAAAATTTCGATCGAAAACGAAGATATACAGTTCTAAAATTTTATTTTCATATAGTAAGGTGCTGCCACAATACCGGGTAATAACTCAATCGCTGCTACGATTAAATATCTGATCGATTGAAAATATCCAATGAATGTTTAAGTGCTGCCCGCATTAGGGTTATACTTTGTCATTCATCGTGATTCCGACAGGATGTTTGGGTGTCGCCCAAATCCGGGCTATACTCTGTCATTCGTTGTGAATCCGCTGGATATTTAAGTATCGCACTTTGTCATTCGTTGTGAGGGTTGTATCTCGTGAGTTATCATAAATGCTGTATTAGTTACTAACCTAGTTCGTGTGCATTGTTGTTTAAATTAGGTTATTCAGCTTACCAGTAGGCAAAACCCTGCCCGTATAAACTTGCAATGTGAGTCATTCTCTTTTTACCAAACTTGCTTTCAAAATCATGTTTGTTTTCAAAGTTATAGTTACAGGGATTAAGTCTTTGTAGTCTTCAATTACAGCCAGTATATGGGGTTTTGTATACGTTACTTGATAATCTTCACCATTGGACAACGAGTTAGCCAATGGGTGATATGACCATAGTCACAGAAACGAGTCGAGTGACAAATACTGTGGGTAATTGGTTGACATATAAACATTGTAATTGCTCTTAATACTGTGAATTATAACAATGTGTCATTTTATCAAAATGAATGATTCACTCAGTATTTCCTCGCTGACAAAATATTTTACAACATGTTTCAGGTGACCTACTGTGAATCAAGTACAAGTGCTACGGAGCACTCCCAAGCTTGAAGTAGTGGCTCAAATAAATAAATACATAAATAAACATGTTTTTGTGAAATAAGGAAATTCCTACGAGATTCCTCCACTGTAAATCATGGGGTTTATCCCGAATTATAATTAAATAATACTCGGGCATTTTCAAGTTTTAAACGATCCTGTTAAGACTTCCGCTGTAAATATGAATACCACGGGTTTCTGTCCCGCGGGTCCTGGACCGGGTCAAACCGGGCACGGGGGCCGTGACAATTGGGTGCCATAAACAGTCCAATAGTCCATCATTGGTGAGTACCTCTCTCGCTGCTCTTTGGTGCGCATCCCTCGTTGCCCTGCAGTATAGTCCTCTAAGCTGCCACCGATTTTTTGGTGGCATATACATACACTTAATTGTTCAATGTTAACGATATACAAATATGTATACGAATACAATAATAGAAGTTAAATATATACATACACGAAAGCGATCTAACATGATTTGCTGGGCTGTCGTCGTGACATCGTTCCAATAATACAAGGACTAGAAAAATAACTCTTCAGTATAGTTGTGGTGATCCCGGTAGTCGTATCAGCATCAAGTCTGCATAAAACAAATTCATGGGTTATACATATATACAAAGTAACATGATCAATAATGAGTAATTAATAACGTACTCGGCATCCTCGCATATCCCAAATTCTTTTTGATGATCAGGATTATCAGGAACTTCACCTGGAACATGCTATTCTGACTATACCCTAAATGGGTATTTGATCCAAATTGTCTAGCATTGGCATCTGATGTGCACAAAATGCAACATAAAAATTACATCAATTGTGGCATAAAACTAACCCTTTTTTAGTACTAATGTTGGAAAAAGTGTGTCTTTGTCTTCCTTTTGCATTTTCAGGATTAAATGAGCTTAAATAAACAAAAGAAGCAAAAAGGCAGCTAAATCTAACATAAATACAAGAAAAGGAACAAATGTGGCATGCCCGACCCCCTGACAACATCTTCCCAAGCAAAACAAAGAGAACAGAAGGCTGAACACGCTTCGTGCTTAGTGAGCACGGGGGCGTGCCCAAGTGTCAACAGAAAAGACAAAGTTGTAGAAGCTTCTATCGCCCACCACAGGGCCGTGCTCAGCGGACACGGGGCCGTGGTCAACTATAAGATTCGCAGAATCCAGGCAAATCTTGATAGTACAGATACGCTTCTGCACACGGGGTCGTGCCCAGCGGACACGGGGGCGTGGTCAACTAATGCAGACAAACTGCAATTAATGAAGAAAGAGAGAAGGATGGACACGGGGCAGTGCCCGAGCTTCTGTTCAGCCTATAAATAGGAGTTCTTGGATCACTTGCAACTCATCCTTGGCACACCACCTCTCTCACACTTCACCCACCACCCACCACCATCACAACACCATCATCCACCACCATCATCCATTGTCCATCATAGAGTGTGTGAGTCGTCTCGGGATCTAATATTGATCGTAAGAGTTCTTGACAATCAAAGGCCATGTTTGCCTAAGTCTCTTACATCACTTGGTGAAGACAAGTGTTTAGTGTAATACGTTTTATTTTTAATCTTTTCTCAATTTTTATTTGGTTATGTATTAATGACTTTAATAACTAGTTTCTTATGTTGAAGGTGATTCTTCCTTATTGTTTGTCCGCGGTGTCTTGGCCTATTTTACTGTCTATATAAAATAAAAGATTTTCACCATTCATATCTTCACGGTCTATATGGAGATATGTTGGCTACTTGGTCGGGTGTTAAGGGAAAACGGTTTGGTAAAAGTTTTGCCATTGTTCAGTGTATAGATCCTGCAAAGGACCTGGGTCAAATTTAGTAGGACCTCCTTCAATACCCACCGGTATTGGATGGCGGAGGTCCAAACTCTTTGAACCCCTCATAAGTTAAACTACTATTAAAACTTTAACCCGGCTACTTAGGACTGTATCCCTGCTGAGTCAGACTATTTAGCCGAGGGTAACGCCACCTTCAAAAGAGGGGCATACCACATTATGCATTAATAACTTTATTAATTATCTTTCAATAATCCGACCCTTTAGGATTGTATCCTTGCTGACTCAAACTACTGGGTTTAGGGTAACGTCACCTTCAAAAGAGGGGCCTACTACAATAACTAAGATAATCTCTTAAAATGTGCAAAAGTGCGGAAATAATCAAAGGTTACACTACACACGAGTCGGATCCAAGTGATTCATCTTGTCTATCTGTTTTTACTTTTATTTTATTTTTTCAGCATTTTAGTTAGTTTATTTTTCTAGTTAAAAAACATTTTTCTAACTTTTTGATTTGATTAGACGTTGAGGATAAACCGGTACTAAAAGCTCTTGTGTCCTTGGACGACCTCGGTATCTTACCAACACTATACTACGTCCACGATGGGTGCACTTGCCCATATGTGTGTTTAGTGTTAGTAAATATCGTGTTTTATAAATTTAAAACTCGGCTGAAAAGTGTAAAAACGGCTTAAAATATATACCTAATATATATAACACCCCGCACGCATCAAGTTTTTGGCGCCGTTGCCGGGGACACAAGGATTTTAAGAAAGCTTAAAATCGACGGCCTAATCAGTTTTTCAAAACTTTTTCAAAACGTGCACACATTTTTCTGCATTTTAGTCTAGTTTGCATTTACAGTAGTCTGAACACGGGGCCGTGTTCACTGAACACGGGGCCGTGCTGCATATTTTTCATAAAACACCCAGATACAGAGTCTGAACACGGGGTCGTGCTCACTGAACATGCCCCCGTGCTCAATAAGACCAGTAACTTTTATTCAAACGCCCAGATACAGACCCTGAACAAGGGGCCGTGTCCAGCCTCTGTTTCCGTTTTTATTCTTGTTTTCTGATCCCGAGACTCTGTTGTGGTCTGCTGAGTGATTCTTATGGATCAATACTCAGGAGGCTACAACTACACCTATGAGGAGGATGATTATAGGGGAGACTATTGCACTAATTGTGGTAACCCGCACTCAGTTCAATGTTATAACTCATCTCAACCATCCACTTCATACACCTATTATGAGGAGCCCAGGTACGAGCCATCGACTTCATACACACCCTATGAAGACCAAAGGTATGAACCTTCTCCCTCATACTCATATTTTGATGAACCAAGGTATGAGCCTTCATACTCATACTTTGAGGAACCAAGATATGAGCCACCACCTTCATACTCTTATTATGAGGAACCATGGCGTGAACAACCCACCTCATCTGAGTACTATGAAGAACAAAATTACGACCCTTATCCATCATATACTTACAATGAAGAACAATGGTGCGAACCATCTACTTCATATGAGTACTATGAGGAACCAAGGATCGAACAACCGGATTCAAGCTTTGAGGATCCCGATCCTTTCTCTATCACCGAAGTGACCGATAGGATATTAGAACACCTTAAAACTATCGAGCGATACATAAAAGAATCTCGCGCAAGGGAAGAGGAGTCCCGCGCAAGAGAAGAATTAATTAAAGAAAAGATAGTTGAAGAGGTAAAAATTGAAGAACAAATAAGTGAGAAACCGACACATGAGTTAAACAACGAAAAAGGTGAGTCCGTTAACGTTAAAATCCAAGAAGAGTCTAATTTTGAAGAAATTAATCTCTTGTCACCTTCTTTTGAAAATCATTGTTTAGTACCCACTCATGCTAAGTTTTTAAAAGAGTTAAACGCTAGCACTAAAATTGACGAAATGGTAAGTATTAAGTTAACCAATGATCAAACTTCACTAATAAAAGAAGACCCTTTTAAAATCAACATTACACCGGTTCCATGTTTTTTTCAAAATTTGTTTATTAGTAATGTCATGATTGATAAAGATCTTTGTGTTAACATAATGCCTAATTACATTTTCGAAAAATTAAGTATTAGTGATTTTACTCCACTTCAAATACCCATTTTTCTATCCAATCGGAGAGTAATAAAATCAATTGGTATAGTTGAGGATGTCTTGGTTCAAACAAATCAATTGGTAATCCCAACTGACTTTGTCATCCTCGATGACGCTCCTCTAGTGTTGGGACGACCTTTTGTAAAATCTCATGAAGCTTTGAAAAACCGGAAGTACAACAATCTACCTCTTCAATTAGGGGCATTCAAAAGGAGCATAGATCTTGAGCGCTCAATGAAATATCCTTTTGGCAATAATGACCCGCTAATTGAAGATGAAGATGAGCCACCCGATACAAGTGAAAAGATGGACCACTTTGTTGAAGAAGAGGTCGCCATAGAACAAACTTTTAAAGTTCTTGATCAAAATGAGCAACCAAATAAGGAGTCTCCTAAAGACCCACCTCTTCAGCTTAAAGAACTTCCAAAAGGTTTGGAATATGCTTTTCTAGACAAGGATGGTAAATCTCCTGTAATTATTTCGTCTAACTTAAGTAGTATAGAAAAAGAAAAATTAATTAAACTTTTGAAAAAACACAAAAATGCGATCGCTTGGAAGCTTTTAGATATTAAAGGAATAAGTCCTTCCATGTGCACGCACAAAATTTTAATGAATGATGACTACAAATCGGTAATTGAACCACAACGTAGAGTAAATCCAAATGTCCAAGAAGTGGTTAAAAACGAAGTCATCAAATTACTTGACGCCGGACTTATTTATCCTATCTCCGATAGTCCTTGGGCATGGTTGTAAAACAAGGTTTCCAAGGCCGAGTACTCCCCGATTAGTCGCTACAAGGTAGGCTGCCGAGACGACTTTCTTCGACTCCGCCTAATTACTCAGAGTCGGTCAAACGCGGTCAACGTTGGCCAGAATTGGAGCTAGTAGGTCAACTCAGGCCTAGTTTGACTTAAATAATAATAAAACACAGTTTCTATGCCTATCATATTAAGGAATGAACATTATTTTCACATATTTTGTTATAAACATTAGTAAATTTATGTTATTTGACATATATTTAATCTTCAAAAAGTAATTTCTTTATAATTGAATATGTCCGAGTACTCCCCGAGTACTCTCCGCCTATACCGAGTACTCTCAACTCCCCGGTCGACGGACTAGGGAGCGCCTAGCGACTTTTGCAACCATGTCCTTGGGTAAGTCCCGTTCAAGTAGTTCCAAAGAAAGGAGGTATGACGGTAATAACTAATGAAAAAAATGAATTAATACTAATGAGAACCGTCACAGGATGGAGAGTATGTATAGACTATAGACGGTTAAATGAAGTAACAAGGAAAGATCACTTTCCTTTGCCCTTTATTGACCAAATGTTAGAAAGATTATCCGGTCATAAATTTTATTGTTTCTTGGATGGTTTTTCAGCTTACTTTCAAATCCCGATAGCACCCGAAGACCAAGAAAAGACAACATTCACATGTCCCTATGGAACTTTTGCTTATCGACGCATGCCATTCGGTCTATGTAATGCCCCCGCAACCTTCCAATGTTGCATGGTGGCCATCTTCCATGACATGATAGAAAAGACAATGGAAGTCTTCATGGAAGACTTTTCTATCTTTGGAGATTCATACGACCAATGCCTCGATAATCTCGAACGAATGCTATCTCGATGTGAGGAAACTAACCTCGCCCTTAATTGGGAAAAATGTCATTTCATGGTAACGGAGGGAATAGTACTCGGTCACAAGATCTCAAGCGAAGGAATGGAAGTTGATCGAGCCAAAATAGACACTATTTCTCGATTACCTCCACCATCCTCCGTTAGAGCAATCAGAAGTTTCTTAGGGCATGCCGGATTTTATATACGGTTTATCAAGGACTTTTCAAAAATTTCAAGACCTCTAACAAAATTACTTGAAAAAGATGCCCCTTTCATCTTTTACAAGGATTGCAATCAAGCATTTCTAACCCTCAAGGAAATGCTAGTCAATGCACCTATCATGATAGCGCCTGATTGGAAACTACCTTTCGAAATCATGTGTGATGCAAGTGACTTTGTAGTTGGAGCAGTCTTGGGACAAAGAAAAGAAAAGCATTTTCACCCAATTTATTATGCTAGTAAAACACTTAATGATGCACAAGAAAATCACACAACAACTGAAAAAGAGTTACTAGCTGTGGTATTTGCTTTTGATAAATTTCGCTCTTATCTTGTTCTTTCTAAAACAATAGTCTATACAGATCATGCAGCCATTTGATACCTTTTCAAGAAACAGGATGCTAAACCCCGTTTGATTCGGTGGATTCTACTCCTCTAAGAATTTGATATTGAAATCAAAGACAAAAGAGGAGCAGAAAACACCGCAGCAGATCATCTTTCACGCCTAGAAGACCCAGCTTTGGAGGCAACCAGGGACGAGCAAATCAATGAAAAATTTCCAACAGAGTCCCTGGAGATGGTGGAATATAGACAAGAACCATGGTATGCCGACTATGCTAATTACTTAGCTAGCGGTATAGTCGCCAAAGGATGGCCACATCACCAAAGGAAAAAATTCATTACTGATGTAAAGCATTACTTTTGGAAAGATCCTTATCTTTTCAAAATATGTGCCGACCAACTCATCCGACAGTGCGTACATAGTAGTGAAGCAAGAAGAATTCTCCGCCATTGTCATGAAGGTCCATACGGAGGACATCATGGTGCCGCTAGTACCGCACGAAAGGTATTTGATTCAGGATTTTATTGGCCTTCCATTTACAAAGACACCCAAAGTCTTGTCAAGACATGTGACGCCTGCCAAAGATCAGGTAATATTTCTTCCAAAAACGAAATGCCACAAAATGGCATTCTTGTTTGTGAAATTTTTGATGTGTGGGGACTCGACTTCATGGGACCTTTCCCACCGTTGAAAGGAAACAAATATATACTTGTGGCGGTCGATTACTTGTCTAAATGGGCCGAGGCCGAGGCGCTTCCAACAAATGATGGAAGAGTTATGGTAAGATTTCTGTAAAAAATTATTCTCTCGTTTTAGAACACCTAAAGCATTAATAAGTGATAGAGGTACCCATTTTTGTAATCATCAACTCGAAAAAAATCTTAACAAGATATGGGGTCTATCACCGGGTCTCAACAGCATATCACCCTCAAACAAATGGACAAGCCGAAGTGACTAATAGAGGTTTAAAACGAATACTTGAAAAAACCGCAGGGTTAAATAAAAAGGAATGGGCTGATAAATTAGATGACGCTTTATGGGCCTTTTGAACTGCTTATAAAACAGCAATAGGTACAACCCCATATAAGCTCGTCTATGAAAAAAGTTGTCACTTGCCGGTAGAAATAGCTCACAAGGCCTACTGGGCAATTAAAAATGTAAACTTAGATTTAGAATTTGCAGGTAAAAATCAATTTTGTCAATTAAATGAATTAGACGAATTAAGGAATTATGTATACTCTACTCTGAAATTTATAAGGAAAGAATGAAAAACTTGCATGATAAACACATTAAACCTAATGAATTTCGAGTAGGGGATCAAGTTCTTTTGTTTAATTCACGACTTCGATTATTTCCTGGAAAATTAAAGTCTAGGTGGTCAGGACCTTTTTCTATCACCCATATTTTCCCACACGGTGTAGTAGAAATTAAATCTCAGAACGGAATTCCATTCAAAGTCAATGGCCAACTGCTGAAACTCTACCAAGGATTCATTGAGGATGAGGAAGAGGAAATCTCACTTCAAACGGTCGAAGAGTAAAATCATCAACATCATACCTGGTAAGTTACGAACAAGCGGATAAACATCGAAATCGGTAAGTCTTCTAACCAAGTTTTGGGAAAACAGGGCACTCACACAAGCACATAAAAAAAACTTTGCTCAGCACGGGGCCGTGTCCGCGCAACTGTCGGGATAAAATCCCTTTTCAAAACAGTTTCTTCATTTCAACACGCCCCGTTTCCCCACAAAAATATGGGTCCAGGCGATTTTGCACAGAAATTCGACGTCTCCTCTCACTCTAACAACATCAAGGTATGATTCTATCACCATTAGTAGTTAGATTAGTTACTTGCATGTAGTTAAAACATCAAAAATTTGGGGGAAAATCTAGGGTTCTTGAACTTCATCCGGATCGAACCTCAAATTTTTGCATAAATCTGTTAGCATTAGTTTAGATTAGTGTTATGGGAAGTAAATCCACTTGTATTGTTCATAAATTCGCCCGATTTCTCACAAAAACCACAAACCCTTGTTTTTGAACCAAAAAAGATAAAATTGAAAGGGTAAACGGTTTGTTTTGGGCAAAACGGCACTTGGGCTTTCATTTTCAGGGGAAACCGCGCCTATTGGACCAAAAATTTCAAGTTTTCGAAACCGGGTCGAAAAATGGAGTTTTTGAGTTACAGACGCCTGGACACGGGGTCGTGCCCGCTGAGCACGGGGCCTTGTCCAGCCTACTGTTTTCAGTTTTCTCTGAAAATTTCACCGTTTCATGCTAACTTTTGGTGTATTCTTTCAGATGTCGAAGAAATTCACAAGGTTCAACGCAAATGAGCTCGATGCTAGGGCAAGATACGAAGTACTTCAAACAAGACTGGAAGAATACCCAAGACAAGTGTGCACGGATCTCTTAGCCATGGTGAACTAACTTGACCGGTTCAACAACCTCGTTACCAGCCCACTAAGAATCGCCCTAACCACTCGACTTCACTCAGTCCACGAGTGCACTATGGAATTCTATAGCACCTTCACGTTCAATTCAAGGTGCGACCCTTTCGACAATGATGGGGTGGCATTCCGATGTGGTGGAACTAGGTACTCGATCTCGATGGCACAATTTGGATCAATAGTTGGGCTGTATACGGAGGAAGATGCGTGTAATGAAGAGAATACCGGAGGGGTGCGAGAGTTGGATGAGAACGAACGCCAAGCCGCGTGGGCGCAGATTGGTGAAGGGCACTACAACCCAAGCAGCACTAAGAGTACTAAGTTAAGGGACCCACTCTACCGATACATCCATAGGGTCCTCGGTTATTCTCTTAGCCAAAGGCATGATAACGGTGGCGTTGTTGGGTTGAGAGATTTGATAGTCCTTCACTGCATTCATACCCGAAGACACCTCGATGTTCCGTATCTCCTGCTCTGAAATATGCATTTGAACCGGCTTGCTACTCTACCGACCCCTATCTTCTTCGGGGGGTGGATATACCGTCTCTTCAAGCACTTCGTGAACATACCTAGGTCTTTCGAAAAGAGCCTATGGTCGGGACGAGTGGATGTACACATCTGCCGATCCATGAACCTAATTTATGAGGCTGAAGACGGGTCAGTTAGCTTCCAAAGGATGCAAGGGCATGCATGGAACCCGCAAGATGCGCTAGTCCTTCACGCTCCACAGTTTCAACAACCTCCCCATTACCAATACCAGCCTCACGGTGACCCGGGCCAATCCTCCTCACAAGGAGGTGGTTTTCCTAACTTCCAAAGTTTACATGATTTGTTGCAAGAAAACCTTATGTGCACTAGGAACACCTACAACCTCGCCAACAACATATACAACCGGGTCGGAGCCATTGAAAGAAACATCTCCGATATTCAAGACGACATCGGGAACATCCGGGAGTACATGGCGGGGCACAGAGGAGGAGGTGATGACGAGGATGAGGACATGGACTAGGCGGGCGGAGTCGGAGCAGGAGCAGCTGGTTGGTGATCCCACAGGTTAACCCCCCTTTTTCTATCGAACAATTTCCGGCCTGCATGCCGAGTGTTGAACAATTTACTTTCCCTTTAACTCTTTTTATTTTCTTCTTTTGTTTTTTTTTTTTATTTTTAACTTTGTGGTTTGGATGTTGAACTTGGTAATCTAGGATGTTTGCTATGGTTTGGTGTGGTGTTTATTGATAAAACGGGTACATGTGAGGCTTCGAGTACTAAAGATTAGTACTACTAAAGCCGGGACAGGAAACCGAAGCCAGAAACCTGTTTTTCACCATTGCAGATTGTCTACACGGGGTCGTGTCCGGCCGACATGCCCCCGTGCCCACCACCCAGATCTGCTGTTTGTTTAAATTCTGCAGATTTTTTGCCAGACACGGGTCGTGCCCAGCCAACACGCCCCCGTGTCCACCTTCTGTAAGTTTTAGTTACTGGCACTCTGAACACGTGGCCGTGTTCACCCAACACGGGGCCGTGTCCAGGCCACCAGTAACACAAATCTTTGCTTTTTCACACCTTTTTACACATTCGATTAATCTAAAAATTTATTTTTGGGAAACATTGAGGACAATGTGTAATTTAAGTGTGGGGGGACGCTAAGACTTTGAATCTTACAAGTCCTAATTAACAAGCCTTACACAAAACTCCATTGGAACCGCTAATCACCCCAAATTTTTTTCAAAAAATTTTCATTTTTTTTACTTGTCTAAGTTTAAGTTGGGAATTTCAAATTTCTAAAAAGGTTATATTTTCATAAATTTACAACCGATAGCGTCGTGATAACAAGAACCAATATAAGAAAATTATGAAACGGCATGACAAACCTAGTTAAAATTTGATTATATATACTTGATCACATAAAAACCCATTCCCACAAAAGTGAGTTTTGAGCTTTTATCGAGCATACAAATACATATCTTTAAACTAATGCTCATTTTTCGTTTCTTGTGTGAATAGCCGCTTGGTTCTTACAACTCTAGAACTTGCCACGACGATACATTCCCGGTCCTTACCAACTTAAACCCGAGTAAGTAATTGATGGAGGCATTAGGACAAACCGTTTTTATTTCTACACCATTATTTTTCTTTTTTTTTTACCACCTACCCAAAATCCCCCTAGTTAACCCGTTTGAGCCTAAACCTTTTCGTTTCTTAACCTAATTCAAATACCCTTTTACCCACCTAAACCTTTTTCCTTTTAAACCCTTTATTTTATTAACAAAGCTCGGTTTTTCTTATGACTTGAAGAAAAATATAAGGATGAAGCCAAAGAAATAAACAAACAAGTTTATCAAAAATAACTTTGTTTGAAATACTTCATCAAAATAAAATTTTTTTGAAAATTATCAAGTCTTATGAAAACCGACGCTTTTTACGCTTTTCGCCCTTTTACTAACCACTAACCCAATCACCCACCTTTAGCCAAAGCCTAACCCTTCACCCAAAAAGTCCTCTTGATATTTACAAAGGTGTATAGTTAAAAAGGAGGGGGATTGATTGCTTGGCAAGCTTATGGTAGGAGTAAGTTCCATGCCGCTCTCGAGTGATTCACAAAAAAAAAAAATACACCTTCGGCCGAGTGTTGAGTGATCCCCCGTGAGGTATGTGAACTTGTATATAAATAGAATTTTAAAAAGGCATGTTATGCCCTAATAAGTAATTTATCTTATGAAATGTTTTTAATAAATCATGATGAATAGGATTGTAAATAAATAAAAATAAAACTTAATAACGAATCTTGGAAATCGCGACACTCTATGACAAGCCCAAAAACCTTCTCTTCTACCCATTCCATTTGGGAGTGTAAAGCCACATTATAAAGAGTTTTGCTTGAGGACAAGCAAAGATTCAAGTGTGGGGTATTTGATGTGCACAAAATGCAACATATAAATTACATCAATTGTGGCATAAAACTAACCCATTTTTAGTACTAATGTTGGAAAAAGTGTGTTTTTGTCTTCCTTTTGCATTTTCAGGATTAAATGAGCTCAAATAAACAAAAGAAGCAAAAAGGCAGCTAAATCTAACATAAATACAAGAAAACGAACAAACATGGCATGCCCAACCCCCCGACAGCATCTTCCCAAGCAAAACGAAGAGAACAGAAGGCTGAACACGCCCCGTGCTCAGTGAGCATGGGGGCGTGCCCAAGTGTCAGCAGAAAAGACAAAGTTGTAGAAGATTCTATCGCCCACCACGGGGCCGTGCTCAGCGGACACGGGGCCGTGGTCAACTATAAGATTCGCAGAATCCATGCAAATCTTGATAGTACAGATACGCTTCTGCACACGGGGTCGTGCCCCGCGGACACGGGGGCGTGGTCAACTAATGCAGACAAACTGCAATTAATGAAGAAAGAAAGAAGGATGGACACGGGGCCGTGCCCGAGCTTCTGTTCAGTCTATAAATAGGAGTGTTTGGATCACGTGCAACCCATCCCTTGGCACACCACCTCTCTCACACTTCACCCACCACCATCACAACACCATCATCCACCACCATCATCCATTGTCCATCATAGAGTGTGCGAGTCGTCTCGGGATCCAAGATTGATCGTAAGAGTTCTTGACAATCAAAGGCCATGTTTGCCTAAGTCTCTTACATCACTTGTTGAAGACAAGTGTTTAGTGTAATACTTTTTATTTTAAATCTTTTCGCACTTTTTATTTGGTTATGTATTAATGACTTTAATAACTAGTTTCTTATGTTGAAGGTGATTCTTCCTTATCGTTTGTCCGTGGTGTCTTGGCATTATTTTACTGTCTATATAAAATAAAAGATTTCCACTATTCATATCTCCATGGTCTATATGGAGATATGTTGGCTACCTGGTCGGGGGTTAAGGGAACGGTTTGGTAAGTGTCTTGCCATTGTTCAGTATATAGATCCTGCAAAGGACCTGGGTCAAATTTAGTAGGACCTCCTTCAATACCCACCGGTATTGGATGGCGGAGGTCCAAACTCTTTGATCCCCTCATAAGTTAAACTACTATTAAAACTTTAACCCGGCTACTTAGGACTGTATCCCTGCTGAGTCAGACTACTTAGCCGAGGGTAACGTCACCTTCAAAAGAGGGGCCTACCACATTATGCATTAATAACTTAATTAATTATCTTTCAATAATCCGAGTCTTTAGGATTGTATCCTTACTGACTCAAACTACTGGGTTGAGGGTAATGTCACCTTCAAAAGAGGAGCCTACTATAATAACTAAGATAATCTCTTAAAGTGTGCAAAAGTGCGGAAAATAATCAAAGGTTACACTACACACGAGTCGGATCCAAGTGATTCATCTTGTCTATCTGTTTTTACTTTTATTTTATTTTTCAGCATTTTAGTTAGTTTATTTTTCTAGTTTAAAAACCTTTTTCTAACTTTTTGATTTGATTAGACGTTGAGGATAAATCGGTACTAAAAGCTCTTGTGTCCTTGGACGACCTCGGTATCTTACCAACACTATACTACCCCACGATGGGTGCACTTGCCCATATGTGTGTTTAGTGTTAGTAAATATCGTGTTCTATAAATTTAAAACTTGGCTAAAAAGTGTAAAAAGGGCTTAAATTATACACCTAATATATATAACACATCGCACGCATCAGCATCCTCCTCGAGACCATCCTCGATGACAAACTAGACACAACACCCATAGTATCCCCTCGAGGTACATTTGCCATTCAGCCATATGCATTAGAGGGAATCCACTTGTCTGTGCTGCCCTCTCGATGTGAATTAGAGTGGCTACTGTTCTGACTCACCCCGGTGCTACCCATCTTGTAGTTATTACCCTTGTCTGGACCATTCTTTACTAAGACCACATAACACCTCAACAAATCAACAAGTATTAAATTGAACATCATAATACATAAAATTATTGGAATTCGTGACATTGACTAAGTATTGCGCAAAAAAAAGTAGCAATTTTACGCATTTTGAATAATATACATACCTACACAAAATAAAGACCTGTATTAAGTTTTAATCATTGTACATATATTCAAGGGCTACAATGTATACATTTATACATAAATAATACATATTAGTTCCACGTTCCACAAACACCATAAACATAAATAGAGTCCAAAAAATATAGTCTTTAGAAAAAAAATTATAATCCCACCACAACAATATTTATCAAGAATTCAATTTAAACAAAGTAATATCAAGAAATATACTCACCCCGGTGCTACCCATCTTGCAGTTATTACCCTGGTGTGGACCATTCTTTAGTAAGACCACATAACACCTCAACAAATCAACAAGTATTAAATTGAACATCACAATACATAACATTAATGGAATTTGTAACATTGACTAAGTATTGAGCTAAAAAAGTAGCAGTTTTACGCATTTTGAATAATACATACCTACACAAAATAAAGAGTTGTATTAAGTTTTAGAGTAAAATGCCATTTTGGTCCCTGAGGTTTGGTCACTTTAGTCCAAATCTCAAACCTTTTGCATCTGGATCCTTATGTTTCAGTTTTATTGCCATTTTGGTCCAAAAGTGAAATTAGATCATATTTATCTTATAAAATCCTACTATTTTATCTTTTACTTCTGTGGCAAAATGGTCATTTTATGTTTGAACCCTAATAACAGAACCATCTCCTTCCCTACAATTCCATTTTATGTTTGAACCCTAATAATAGAACCACCGTCTTATCCACCCCACCCCACCCCTACCTACCATTCTCCATCACCAAACACCATCCTCCATCTTCACTCCGAACCGACAACCTTCTACAACACCATCGTCTCCGCTGCTCATCTCTTTCAACCACTGGCGGTCGTCTTTAACCTCCGTCTTCAACCACAGCCACATCGCCTCCGCCACTTGCAGCCGGTCTCAGACTCAGGTACGTCTCTGTTTCTCTTCTGTCTTTCTATTGATGTCCCGAGAAACCTGGCTTCAAGAGGTCTGCCTGTGTTCTACAACACTCCACGCTCCAGTGACTACACCCAAACCAACCCACATCCTCATCGACCCGGCTAACCCCAATACCTATTTAAGTATTTCCTCCTGTTACCGGACCAAACAGTTCCAGTGTTGTAACTTTTGCTATTTTATCATGGAATTGAAATGGGTTTGATATCAGTGAAACCGATTGAAACCCACCACTACTGTTCATCATTATAGTTCCCCTTCGCCCGATTTCAACAGCCATTGAAACCCTTTCAAGCAGCTCACACAATGGGGATGTATTCTAGGCTAGGGTTAGGTTTCACATTCAGATTGGGGAAAATTCATATCTGGAGATTGGTGAGAAGGAGGTGGTAGTGGCGGTTGTGGTGAGGAGGTAGTGGTGGCGGTGGTGAAGGGGGGAGGAGGTGGCGGTGATGGAGTTCATGGTGGCGGTGGTGTTAGAGAGAAGAGAGAAGGAGAGAGAAAGAGAGGGGGGAGAGTAAGAGAAGGGAGCTGAGAGTGGTGTTTTGAGTATTTTTTTATTTTATTTATATGCATATATTAATGCTTAAAATGACCATTTTGCCCTTGAGGAAAAGGACAAAATAACAGGATTTTATAAGACAAATATGATTTGATTTCACTTTTAGACCAAAATGGCAATAAACTGAAACCACAGGGACCCAGATGCAAAATGTTTGAGATTTGGACTAAAGTGGCAAAAGTGATCAAATCTCAGAGACCAAAATGACAGTTTACTCTAAGTTTTAATCATTGTACATATATTCAACGGCTACAATGTACACATTTATACATAAATAATACATATTAGTTCCAAGTTCCACAAACACCATAAACATAAATAGCGTAGAAAAAAATATAGTCCTTTAGAAAAAAAAGCAATCCCACCACAACAACATTTATCAAGAATTCAATTCAAACAAAATAATATCAAGAAATATACTCACCCCAGTGCTACCATCTTACAGTTATTACCCTGATGTGGACCATTCTTTAGTAAGATCACATAACACCTCAACAAATCGACAAGTATTAAATTGAACATCATAATACATAACATTATTGGAATTTGTAACATTGATCAAGTATTAAGCTAAAAAATAGCAGTTTTATGCATTTTTAATAACATACCTACACAAAATAAAGACCTGTATTAAGTTTTAATCATTGTACATATATTCAAGGGCTACAATGTACCCATTTATACATAAATAATACATATTAGTTCCAAGTTCCACAAACACCATAAACATAAATAGAGTAGAAAAATATAGTCCTCATTAGTTTTGATTTTGTATGTCTCTAAGATATGTTTTGCTAGCGTAATGACATATAGACAAATATAAATACAAATCAAACGTTTAAAGGACTTACTTGTATATTTTGATCATACGTATAAGGTTTTAAATTGAGGTTGTAGTATGACCAATGGGGGCCCTGAGTTGAATGATGACTCAACGGCTGTATTTCTCTGCTACGGTTTTTGATTTAAACTAAAATAAGCATTAACTCATGATTAAGCTTATCTAATACTCATACTAAATGATTACCCGGTGAAGTGGGAGAATGTAAGAATATATATTTTTATTTTATTTAATATATATGACTATTATAATCATTTATATAATATTGGATCAAAATATAATTATACCTTATTATAATATTAGTTGGTAATTGTTAATGGACCGTATTACCCTTAGACTATCTCCAATGGGAGATCCATAATCCCTTCGAAGATGACTTGGAATAAATCCTTGCTAAAGGGCCCATTAGAGAACATTTGATTTTGGCATATCCGAAAGACTTCTTCAAGGGCTTCAATTGTTTTGGTTAGTGTGCTAATTTCTTTATTGTATACTTTTTCTTTCTAACATTTATTCAAGAAGAATTAAACTATTTTACTAATTTCTCATTTAAATGCATACATTTATTTACCATTAAGAGTTTACCAACCTTTAAAACTCAGTATATACACTTCATTTACCAAACTTTTATTTACTTTTTTTATACTACTTAATTATTTATATTAATTATTTGATCATTTAATTATTCGAATACATTTAGTTAATTTAAGTAATTAAATTTAAAGGAAACAGGGTGATGATGCGGAAAATATAAGGATGTGTAAGGATGTTTGTATGGTTGGAGGTGAAATTGGAGTTTTTAAGGATTTATAAGGATTTTTAAGGATTTATAAGGATATGATGTGACAGATGATTAGACAGCTAAGGGCGTCTAAGGGCGCTCTTAGCATTGGAGATAGTCTTATTAACTAATAGATGTTTCCTCTTGGGTGTATTTAAGAAAATGACTAGAGATGGTTTTAGGTTAGACATTCATAATAACATCACACATATCTCGACCTCCTCTCTCTCCATAATCACGAGTTCTTCACCATTACAAACTCGGAACTACCATCAATCATATATATCCTAAACGGAAAATAGATCAACATAGATTTGTAATTAATCTTTTGGGTGACGAGTCAATTGACTTGGAAATACCTCGACCAGCTGCCAGTCCAAATTGTTCAAGCCAAATAAGTAGAATACACATGAACAAATCATATGTACATAATAAAAAGTGACCACATATAAACTTAGGGAATACATACATGGAAATAACTTATTATAGTTCCAACTGTTCACATACGGTTTGATTGACCACTATACATACGTGAAAACGAATTATTACATAACCACCACAATCATGCGTGCCTGATATCCACGCCCTCCTTATTCTTTCGATGATTGCTTAATGTGTTTTGCCACCTCCCCCGCTACTAATTAGACTTGTAGTAAGGAGGCTAATTTTAGGTTGACCATCGTCAAGTACCTCAACATAACGGGCTTGCGCGGTTGTGCCACCAGTCATATTTAGTATCTCGTCTATAGTAACAAGAGTATTACTCTCAGCTCCAATATTGGTGTCAATGTCCGTTATTGTCATTGAAGTACTCTCAACCTGATTATAGCATGTTTAGGTATAAAGACATTAAAACCTAAGTCACAAGCATAAGATCTCTTAATACTACTAATTTACATATAGTATCTCCATATTAGTTATAGTTATTTGATCATGTTTACCCCTCAACTAAAAACATTCGTATTTAATAACTTTACAAACGGACAAACAAATTTCTACTAAATGATATAACAATTCTCTCTACACAATCTGTATAATATTTATCAGTATGTTATATGAGATAGATGCCAAATAAGAAAAACCATAAAACTGATTTAATTTAATCATGTTAATGTTACAGACTTACAGCGTCATCTTAGCTATAAAACTGATTTAATTTAATCATGTTAATGTTACAGCGTCATCTTAGCTGTGATTTGAATTAATTATTTTTTTCAGATATATAATTATCTCTAATTTCTCTCTTTCTACCATATATAATATATGATATGATTATATGATTACGTTTATGTTGCAATATTTTTGAGAATTTTTGAACACATATGGTTTTCATGATACAAAAACATTAAATTCAGTGTTTAATTTTACAAGTTTTGTTAAATACTTAGTTAATAACTAAATTAAGTATGAAATGTTAGGGTAAGGATAGTGTAAAAAGGCCTAAGAAGTGTATTATAACACTATATATAATACTATATAACACCATATAACAATATGCAACACCATATAACACTATGTAACACTATATATCATTATATAACAAATATAACACTATACATCTATCATAGACATGCTATCAGACAACCTATAGTGTTATATTTGTTATATAATGATATATAGTGTTACAAAGTGTTATATGGTATTATATGGTGTTACATATTGTTATACGGTGTTTATATGTTGTTATATAGTATTATATATAGTGTTTAATACACTTCTTACACTTCTCACACTTTAAGCACTTTTTACAGGATCCTTTACCTGAAATGTTATATGATAATATAAGAAAAATATGAAGGAACCCTTCATGAACTTCAGTTGTTTGATTTGTGATAGCATATTATTTATTGGATTTTACGTGAAGATGATGCGATGAAAATGATAGTATCTGTAGAATTATGCATTCATATATAGATGACTTTGCATACCAGAACTTTTGTCTTATATTTCGAGAGTTGCATCGTCAACTTATTATATAGTTATTGCACTAGTCTTTGACACGTTCAATTAATTATTCTATTGCAATGATTATTTATATAAATGTTTATGTCAACATCATTAACTTGTATAACGTCATAAGCATCTTATAGACATCACACTGCCATGATTATCAATGTCAATATACAATTAAAAAATGTCATCTGACAGCCTAAAAAATAATTGATATATACACACATACATACACAAGTTAGTGTGTGCGTGTATATATATATAACACATTTTTTTGTATGTTTGTGGCTATAACTAAGATCTGGTAAGGAAGAACTACATGAAAATTGATAGAAAATATTCATGAGAAAAACCCGAACTGACAAATATAGATACGGTACTTATATGTTTAAGAAAAACACGATGCATATCTGATATAGTAAAGAAAATTATAATTTAAACTATATTACAATGTTAATTAAAATTTGAAATTATAACTTTATGCTTTTTATAGATGTTCGTCTACAGAATGTATAAAGTACCGTCAATACTTAAACGTATAACATGACGTGATCTATCGATTTGTTTATAAATTTAAATTCTATTGCACATTATAATAAGTACACAATAATATGAAGTTGGTCTATAATATATATGTTTCACTTTCAGAACTTAAATTTTTATTTGGGTAAATGCTTGCCCGTAATTCAACTCGAGCTATTGTGTTCGTATAAATATTCGAACTGGTTATAAATACGTCATCCAGATAAAATTTCATTCCCATTTTTCGTTGTATATTGTAAGCATTTTATTTACGATGAATATAAAAATTAAGGTATTTGTAAGCATGTCATTTTTTAAGGTTCTTGTAAGCATGTTATTTACCATGAATATAAAATTTATAAAGTGTTCCCAGGGGACATGGTGTGATGGTATGTAAGGTGTATTCTCTCTATCCAAGAGACAGATGGTTTAATTAAATCCTGCAATGTGCAAGTATATGAGTGTTTAGGAGATAATTTGCCGTTCAATTTTTTAAAGCATATGAAATCATTATACTTAAAACCAAACGAGACAACTCACTAGCTAAGACATGAGTTCCTTAAAGCTAAATACAAACTTAATTTCGAGCTCAGGTTGAAGATTACGAGTGAGCCTACCTGATTGATCACCTCCTATTGTGAAGAAATCAAGTCTAGTTATTGTTTGTTAATAGCCAGGCTCATCTCATCGATCTTGCAGGTGTCCTAAGTACCGAGAATTTAGGCATAGGATATCAAGTTTTTTATGATTATGGTTGTTAAAAAGATGATTTAAGATTTAGAATCTTACTAATCTATCTAACGAACATGTGTACATTTCATAGAGTTTGTGATCCTAAGATCTTCATAAGATTCATATTTCAAATATATAATTATAAATTCTTGTTCCAAATGGATTTTATTTTACTTAAAATGATAAACTGAAAAAAAATAATTATAAACTCAAATTTATTAGATGAAAACAAAGAAACAAACAGAGTAACCAGCAAAAGCAACTAAAATGAGTACCTTTATAAAATCATTCAACTTTATTAGTTCTAGATTTTGTAATTTTAAAAAGTCAAATCTTAAGATAAACATTTATCTCTAACTAGGATCTAGATAAACTAGAACTTTACAACTTTAAACTAGATATTTTACCAAACAAGAACAAAAATCCTACAAATCTTTTTCATTGCAAAAACTATGTGTGTCAAGTCAACATAATAGGCATGCCTAGTACCATGATAGGCAAATAAACGTGAATAAATACTAGTTACTACTTACAGGTGAAGGTAGATCATCAACGAGCGGATCATTGGTTGGTGTATCCTCTACAGCGGGTAGCGGTTCGTAAGTTGTTGATGCTGCCGAATCAATTGGTAGCGACGGCGGTGGAGGGTTGTTTACAACCTCTTCACTGCCAGCAACAGATTTTTCTCCACTACCCTCTAACCCTAAACACTTCAGAAAACCCCTCAAAGCTTCTTGTATGAAACCACCATTTCCTGCTTCCATTTTTTGATGAATATATATCACCTATATATAATCTCAAAGCTAACAATGTGATGTTTTCTCTCAACAAGCTATGATATCATGTATTTATAGCCATTATATGATATGTATCACAGAAGAGTTTAATACTTGGGTTGGTGAGTTTGAACAAGGAAATTGCATTGTTACCTATCTCCAATACATTAAAAAATTAATTTTTATCGGTTAATATGAACGCCTTATTTACTCCCCTTATTGAATAAATTACATTTGCACGCTTTTAAGAAAATAGTTAATATTTCTACTCCATTTATATTTAGAACTACCTTTCATACTACCTTTTTAAACCGAGCAGCTCATTTTCTATTTGAGATGTGATCTAGAAGTTTGGCTTAAAAGAATTTTAAGTTTAAACAGAAACTTTATTAAATGGATTTTAACCTAAACTTATATGTCCGGGTGTGGCTAGAGTTTATTAATGAGTAACGAGTCAAACTCTGAGTTTTAGAAATAAATCTTGAGACACATCAAATTTGAGTTCCTATAAGTTAAACAAATCAAAACCAAGCTTATTTAAACTTGAAATCAACTCTATTAAACATTGGTGTGAGTTTGAGTCCCAAAAACTAAACATTAGCTGAATTTAGAAGTAGATTTTATTGAAGGTGTGTTCGACATTCAAAAAATCATACGAGCTTGATTATCCTCATAACCCTAACTTACAAGCTGTTAGTGAATTACCAAGTCCAACCTTGGTGCGTAGGTCAAGATGGCTCATTCTCCTAATTGTGATAAATGGATTAGGTTGAATATGTAAGGATTGTATTTACGTTAGAGGTGTCCAATGACGGTTCGGTTTAGTTTTATTCCTTTAACCATAAGCACTAGCTTCGGTTATAGATTTTTCTTAATCATAACCATAACCGGAATTCGATTTCGGTTAATCGGTTATAAGCTCGGTTACGGTTTGGTTTTGGTTAACTTCGGTTAATTAACGCTAGACGAGGAACCCGACCTATTTTCTAGAATTCATCTCTTTGACTGAACGGAAGTTCTAACCTGAGCTCTCAAGGCCTCGCACTAACCCAGAGACATATATCATTTAGGTATACTCAACTGTAAGACTGAATCTAGGAAATCTTGATACAGGAGTATATTCTGAGGTGGGACACGCGAATAAGTTAAGTTCTTAAAACACTAATCTTGTATCTTGGATCAATTAAAGTTTGTGTGAAAATTTTAGTGGATCAGTATACTGACAATCTACATGAATCGTTTAGAACTTAAAGTTTATATAGATCAACGGTGTTAGTGATTTGTCATAAACTGATATGATCCTTTGATACAAGCTCAACAAAAATAAGTCTGTAAATATTTTTTTGTTGCATTTCATTACAGAAACATCACAAAAAGATTTTAGGAGTGTTTTAGCATAAACTTTATAAAATACAAAAAGATTTTGTTTTACTTTATGTTTTAACGACCGATGTTGGAAAACTGAGTTTCAAAATCTAGGGGGGGGGGGACGGTATGATAGCGGGGACTCCATCGGGGAGTTGTTTTCACCACTCGGTGAATCGTCGCCGCATCATAAGCGGTGTTCAGTGATTGCCTTTTTCGGTGAGTATTCACCGATTCGATGAAGAAGAGGAGAGGTGCGAGAGAGAGGTTGAATGGTGGGTCCCAACCCCTTTCAACCAATCATAAGTTTTACATTTTTTTTACCACTCTCCAGGTGTTTGAATCACTGTCAGTGATTGAGTGCAAAATGGGGAGTGGAATGGGGACTTGACATGTCTTGATGTTATTGGCTAAACGGTAACTCAAACACCCTAAAGTGATTGAATGATACCCTCCACCCTAAGTATGCTGAACATGTCTCAGAAAATAACAAGTTCATTAATTTGAAACTTGAGGTTTTTAATGAAAAGTCAAAAACAATTTGTGAAGTCTCCAAGGTCACTAATTTGAACTTGGTTGATAATCAGATGATTCGAGGTCATTAAATTGAACTTGATAATCTGTGAGGGTTTGTGAAAGTTGGATGCTTTAAAGTCAAATATAATTCTGAATTTTGAAAGATGGAAGTTAGTTGATAAGGGGAGTAGAGTCAGGTTTAACCCTGAATTCACGAGTTTGGTTTTAATGCCAAAATATTTGTGCTTAGAGCCAGTCTACAATCCCGGGTAATCTCAAATAGTTTTAACTATCAAAGGAATGTTATGAGAGCCAGGTTTTTTATTCTAAAAATTGAAACTTTTACAAGTGTTTTGAATTGTCAAATTTTCAGAAAGCCAGGTTGAGATCCTGAAAGCTCAAAGCAAGGGGGAGCTTGCAGATAGAGAGTCTGATGAAATGGGGAGCTAATGAATCAGGATGCAAAGAGGAGTCTGTGATTCTGAAGTGTCAAAGATTCTTGAAGACTCAGAGATGATAAACATTAGCTACGAGATTGACTGCAACAATATCCAAGGGAGAGTCTGTGAATGCATATATCTATCGCTTCCGTCAATCACGTGCTTCAATGTCAAATGTACTGATTCGTAGCTAAGAAGATAGGACAAGACAAGGTTTAACGTGTAAAATATATCCAAGATGGTAGATTCGCACGGACTGGCGCACAACTAGGGTTTAGGTTTAGTCCGCACGGATCAACGCACTAGCTGATCCGTGCCAGTTGGTTCACGCGGATGCGCATAGGTAGATCCACAGGAACTTGATTCGCATCTGATGTCCATCCGTAGGTAGTGTTTGCACGGATCAAGGGTTACTATAAATAGGGGTTTTGTCTTGTTCATTTGGAATGCTTGTGGACTTGAGTAGCGAAGCTCTATCCAAGTGTTTTCATGGTTTTGTATTGTTAATCAATCAATAGAAATTATCTTAAATTTACTTGTTCTTATTCAATCCACTCTCGTACTTGGATTCCGCACAAGATACGAGATCTATGCAATCAACGGAACATCGGAATCGATCCAAACACGTCCTTACAAAAAACTATAAGAAAATTACTTTAGACAAGTATTATTAAAAACTGAAAAAAAAATGTATAAAACAATGTGCAAGAGAATAGAACAATGTGACATCTTTATCTAAACGCCATTAAAAATACAAAACACCAAAATCTAAAAGAGGGGACGTGTTACAGCCTTAACAAATGAAGCTAAACAAACAGTAAACTGAAACGACAGAAACTTTATTACTAACATTTATTATATCAAAAGCCACTCCATGGGTACTTGAATTTATTTTCTTTTCAAAACGCCATAATTACCTGTCATATTACAGGACTGCATCCTACTGGTGGCAAAAAAAAGTGATTATATAAGTAGAACAGGTAAACAAAACTTAACACTCTACGCATTCTCTAACACGCCACACATTGTCTAAAACGCGATACAACTTAAAAAATGGCTCAGGTTATTGCATGGAGATTTGAGAGGTCGGAGAGATGTTTCGTCCTAAAGTTCAATGATAGGAGAAGGGTGAAGGTTAAGACAATCAAGGCGATACTTAGTATGGATGAAGCCGTTCAGAGGGATATTCTAGCCCTTGGGATTTCAAGGGCCGACGATTGTGAAAGGACTCGAAAGGTAATAAGAAGATTGAAGAGAAAATTTCCAGCAGATGATGATGATGATATTGACAATACTGGTCTACCAACAGTTAGCAGTTGGGGGTTGGATGAACAAGCAAGAACGGTTAAATTGACCTATCGACACGGGGTGGAATATTCATTGTCGATGGGTACATCTCTGATGTAATCACATACACAGAAGAATGTTAGTTTGTTTTGATTTCGTCTTATTTGTTGGTGCACTGAATGTCTGCTATCTACGTCTTAATCGAGTCTTAGGTCAAGATAGATTGATTAGGGTTAGAAAACAAGTTTAGTGGTTTTATATTGTAATTCCGCTTGAAATGACTTGTTTGTCATTTCAAGCGAAATCATGTCACTTGTTATTCCGCTCGAGGTCCAACGTAGGTATTCCGCTCGAATTGAACTTAGGTGATTTCGCTTGGATGGTTTCAAGCGGAATCAGGTCCCTCTTGAGGCATTTCAAGTGGAATCACAGAGTCTATAAATTGGTGATGTGTTCATTTCAGTTGTAAGGTTGGAGCGGAATTAGGAGTCGAGGTGCTGCCGGAGTTTTGTCAGAATTCATTGTATTTGACTCAGAAAAGCAGTAATAGAAAGAGATTAAAAGGATACAAGTTGTTTGACTTTGTTTACTTTGATTCTGCCTCTGTAAACGATGTTGAACTGCCTTTACTGACTGTTTAGGGTCACGCACACGGTCCAACAAGTGGTATCAGAGTTCAAGACGAGGAGTTCATACTAATTCAGCTTGATTCTACCAGATTTTCTCATTTCTACTCACTTCTTCTCATACTTTTCTGATTTGAACAAGTTCCAACGGTGGAAATGGCCTGATTTTCATATATGTTGTGTAAAACATAGTATTAACAAACCCTAGAAAGAATCAGATTAAAATTCGGATTAAAAATGGTAAAAATGGTCCTAAAACTTGATTCCGCTTGAAAGGGTGTTCGATAATTCCGCTTGAAAATACATGGCCATTTGAAGCGAAATTATGGATTCCGCTTAAAAGTTCTTATCCCGCTTGAAAGATTCAGTCTGATTCCGCTTGAATCAGATTCCACTTGAACTTGTTATCTAATTCCGCTTGAAGGTTGTGATTTCGCTTGAAATCTCAAGAGAAATTAAGTGTTCCTGCTTCAAAAGCCTATTCCGCTTGAAAGGGTTATTTCGCTCAAAAGCTGATTCCGCTTGAATTAGCTGTTTTTCTAAATTTTGAAAAATTTTCTAAGTGTTTGTTGATTTTCAGGTACGTATAAGATGGATGATCTATTCATGAACCCGTTTAGCAATATGTATGCTTTTGCTAGAAATTCTGGAGACGATACTTCTTCTAGCAACACCAATGAGAACACACCGAGTACAAAGAAAAAGTTATCGGATGTTTTGGAAGTTGAAAGCGCATTTGGAACCTATAACAAACCCCCGAAGTTGATGGTTATCGAAGAATATAGTCGGTGGGCCAAGAAGTTTGAAGAATGGTTGAAAGCTTTTGCGTATACTAGTTGGAAAAGTTTAAAGAATGGATACATTGATGGAGGCAAAACTGGTGAAAGTTTGACAACATCTGAAGAAATTGAATCGTTTGTTGGTGAGCAAAAATGCATTGCATTGCTATTTCAGTCTGTTCGAGAAGATATAATATCCTTGATCGAGTACAACAGTTCCAAAGATCTCTGGAAAAAGTTAGAAGTAAAATGTTTGGGTAGTGCAGAAATAGTGAAAAACAAAAAGAAATTGCTTAGAAAAGAATTTGATTTGTTTGGTTGTTTAAAAAATAAATCAGTTTGTAAGATGATTGAGAGGTTTGGGCACTTGAAACTGGAGCTGGAGAGACATGGGATTTTATACTCACAAGAAGAGCTAGTCGACAAATTGTTTGACTCGTTGCCAGATGAGATGGATTGGCAGTACTGTGGGTTGATGCTGAAGAATACTATCAAGCCGCCAGAAGTGTTGACTGTAGACTTGCTGATTGAGAGACTAGAGAGTCACGAGCTGGAGTTAAGGAAAACACACAAAGTCAATCACTCGTCATATCAACAGAACTTGGATTTGTATTATCCAAAAAGCATGATGCCAAAGAATACTTCTCCCAAGAATGCTTTTTCTGCTGAGAGTTCAACACTTCAAACAAAGAAAGTCAAAGCAGTGGATTTCACAGTGGTTCTTCGTCAAATTCAAGACAATCAGATGCAAAGAATTTATTTCAATGCAATATCGCTGTAGACTTAAAGAATGCTCAAAACTTCAGCGAGGAGTCGGCAAAGCAAGAGATGGTTTTTCTAGCTTCTGTGCTAGAATCGTATGAAAGTCTTGTAGCAGGGAAGATTGGCAACACAAACCTGACAAAAGAAGACTATGATCAAATAGATCCTGAAGAGATGGAATTGATCGACATAAGGTGGTGCATGGCCAATGCAGTTCGTCGGGCACAACATTTCATGGAGATAACCGGGAGAAAGTCAATTGGTGGACCATCTACCAAGTTGGGCTTTGATAAGTCTAAAGTGACATGCTTTAAGTGCAAACAGAAAGGTCACTTTAAACGTGAATGCCGAAATGCTTATGCTGATGAGTCTGAAAACCCGTTCAGAGAAGATTACTCCAAGAAAGCGGTTTATCATCAGAATAAATCTGAACCGCCAAGAATGAAGCAGCTTGAGGATAACAAAGAGAAATCCAGAGCTCTTGTGGTGATTCATGACGATGAAGGTTTCGACTGGAGCGAGTTGTTACCTGAGGAGGATGCGGTTGGATATGCATTCATGGCAAAATCTGAACCTGTTCCTTGGAGAGACACCAGACCTGAAGAACGGAGGTATGCTTACAGGAAGATGATAGCTCAAGAAAGAATGATCAGAATATCTGGTATCTATCTTGAAGTAAAAAGAGCGAGGAGATGGGATCCAGACAGAGAATGTTATCTTGACCCCGATGGAAACATAGCCATTGACCATAACACTCTTGATATGGAAACCATAATTAAAGAAATGAAAGAAGAAGATGACTATTGGCAAAGAAAATGGTGGGGAAGCGGAGAAGAGAAAGAAGAAGAAAAGAAAGAAGAAGAAGAGAAAGAAGAGAAGCTAAAGAAGATTGATAATGGAATCATTGACACGACATAGGAGTTTAATGCTGAAAACATGGGAAAGATGGCTGACAAGGTGCTGGCTGCTAAAGCACTTGAGGTAGACTCTAAATCCGTCTCTGAGTCTAAAAGCCAGGTCAGTTCAAACACATCAATGACTGAGTCAGGTAAGAAAGTCAATGGTGATGTTGACTGCAAAAATTGCATCAAAAAATGCAAAGTTTGTAGTACAGTCACTTATCTCAATGGTAAGAAAATTGATGATCTGACTGCTAGAGTTAGAAGTGTTGATGATCAAATCCTTGATCGTGATAAAATATTGAAAGCTTCAACTGACAGATTAAAAGAATTAATTAACAAAATTGAAAATGATAAAATTGACCAAGAAAAGGTTAGGAAAGAAAATGAAAGGTTAGTTCTTGAAAATCGTCAGATCACTGAAAAATTTGAGAAGCTTAAACGCACAATGAAAGATAATGATGATAGAAATGGTAAGACATACAAAGAAAATGTTCATCTGTCGAGTGTGCTTCGTGTAAAAGAAGAATTAATCAACCAACAACTGGATGAAATTGCAAAATTGAAGCTTAAATTCCAAGAAGCTGAAATTGAAAATGAAAGAATCCAGTTGAAGCTTAAAAGTTACAACTCCACAAGCTTTGTTTTGCAACACATTGTTCCAAAACCCATAGGCAAAAACAAATCTAGCGAAGATGTCTTTTCGGATGGAACCGGGGTGGGTTTTCATCAAGTTCCACCACCAGTTCTTGGCAATTATTCGAAAAAGAAATCCGGGTTGGTTGATATTGAAGAAGAGAATGAAGTGAAACTTCCGGACACGATTGGTGTTACATTCACTTCGTCTTCCGATGAGGATAGTGTCCAAACTGATGTTGTAAAAAGTGTGGTTGAAAATGTTCTAAAATCTGACAGTGACACTACTGAGGAAGGTGGATGTTTCTTGGACAAATACATTCCAAAATCAAAGTCCAAAAACAACTTAGATGAAGAACCTACTCTTGTCATGTACAGGATGTCAGGATCGGATAAGTTGTATTCAGATTCTGATTTTCCTCTGGAAAATGTGAATGTTGCAAAATTGATAAACGTGTTTATGTTGATTGAAGTTGATTTATCTGAAGTGTAAAGTTTAAAACAAACCAAAAGGCAAATGAATTTTGAGAAAGATAAAGCTTATTACAAGAAGCCTGTTGTTCCACCGCGTTTTTATAACAACAATCGAAACAATTGGTTGGGTTGTTATCAGGGTGGTAAGAGTTATCAAAAGATAAATGTTCAAAACAAGAAGTTCGCTGAGAAGAAAGTGTTTGTGAACAGTTCAAGTTCACTTTCTGATGAAGAGAAAAAGATTTTTTCGAAATCAAATGAAGAGTTCTTTGAGAAGAGAGCTTCACAGTCTCAGTCTGAAGGCACCAGTCGAGTTGTTGACACTTGAACATGCTTCAGATGTAATCAAGTTGGACATATTGCACGAAAGTGTACCAACTTGAAGCCTAAGACTGAAAGTGTGAAGATTCAGAAAAAGAAAGTTGATGCAAAGGGAAAAGCTCCATTGGTTGTTGAGAAAAAGATTTTGAAAAATGACAACACCAAAGTCAAAACTGAACCTGTTAAAAATGTGGTAACTAAAAATGACAAGTTTTACAAACGGGTTGCGTCACCTCAACAAACATGGAAGCCAAAAGTTTTTGAAAAGAAAGCAAATGTTCCAAAACCAAAGGTTTCTGAGACTTAAAAACAATCATCTTCTACCACATCGGTAAAGATGGATGTACCTTTGGATTATTATGAGAAACTAGAACCAAGAGAGAATGTGTCTAAAAAGAAAACTGTTTCAAAGAAAGACCAACCATTTGATCAACCTCAGAAAGATGAGTTTTTCTTATACAAAAAGGTTGAGGTTGGGTCTGAAGAAAATTTGAAAATGAATGAAAAATTTTTTCCGCCACTTTACACTACAAAAACTCACATTAAAATTGAGTTGCCTGAGTCAAAAGAGGCTTGGGTAGCTTCAAAATCTAAATAGGTGTTTGTGGTCTATGCCAGAGCTTCCTAGTTGGTAATCGTAAAGCATGTATCGGCATCTTTATTAAAATGTTTTTGAAAATGGTTGAGTGTATTTTATCTAAATCATTTTTGTGGTTTATGTAGGAGCTTCCAAGATCCATTTCAAGATGGATTATGGACAGTGGAGCTTCTCGACATATGACAGGGAAAACAGCGTTGCTGTATGATGTGAAAAATATCAATGGAGGTTATGTTGGTTTCGCAGGAAATCAAGGTGGTAGGATTATTGGTGAAGGAACGTTATCCAACGGGATTATGACGTTTGAAAGAGTTAACTACATTGCTGAGCTGGAAAATAATCTGCTGAGTATCTCGCAGATTTGTGATAGGATGTACACCACTCACTTCACTGACAAAGAATGTTTGATCTTGAAGCCAGGATTTGTTATTCCTGAAGAATGGATTACCATGAGGGTACCAAGAGTCAATGATCTGTACGTGTTGGATATGAGCGTAGCTACTACAACCACGGGTTAGGCTCATTGTTTTGTGTCCAGAGCAACTAAGAAAGAATCGAGATTGTGGCACCGCAAGATGGGGCATATTCATCTGAGGAAAATGAATCACTTGGTGCATAATGATTTAGTTTTGGGAGTTCATGTGAAAGGTTTTCATCTGGAAGGGGAGTGCATTAGCTGCATCAAAGGCAAGCAGAAGAAAAAGTCACACCCTAAAAAGCATGTCAATTCAGTCTCAAGACCACTGGAGAGACTTAACATGGATTTGTTTGGTCCTGTGAATGTCAAGAGCATTACGGGATATTACTATTGTCTTGTGGTTACTGATGATTATTCCAGATTTTCGTGGGTTTCATTCTTGAAGTCGAAAGATGAAACGTTTGATAGTTTGATGGCGTTGTTCAGAAAGATAGAGAATCTGTACCAAAGGCATATCAGAAGAATTCGCAGTGATAATGGTACTGAATTCAAGAACAACAGAATGAAAGAATTTTGTGAAGAACAAGGAATATTGCATGAGTTTAGTGCTCCGTATACTCCGCAGCAGAATGGAGTCGCAGAACGCAAAAACAGGACACTAATCGAAACGGCAAGAACTATGCTTACTGATTTAAAGCTACCAATAAATTTTTGGGTAGAAGCTGTTTCCGCCGCATGCTCTACGCTCAACAGAGTTCTCACTGTCAAGAAATTCAACAAAATGTGCTTTGAGTTAATCAATAACCGCAAACCTAATTTGAAGTATCTTAAAACGTTCGGGTCACCCTGTGCTGTTCTAGAGCATTATGGAAAGTTTGGTCCGAAGTGCATTGAGGGTATATTTGTTGGTTATGCAAGTCCTTTACGACGTGTCTTCGTTCCAAGTGAGAAACGGATTATTGAAGCTGCAAATGTTGAATGTCAGAGCAATACAATGCCGCCACAAAATCCTGGAGATTCATGGCGTTATCATTATGACACTTTATGGGATTCGTTTGACATGAGAGAAGAACCAGAGGAAGAAGAAGATTTCTTTGATGAGTTGGATATTTTGCGAGAGTATGAGTCATCGCAGGAAAGGTTCCCAGCCGAGTATTATACGGGACCAAGACAAACTTCAAATGATGATGAAGCAGGTCCAAGTAATGCTGGTGAACATGATGATGTCCAACAAGATAGAGTTGCTCAAGATAATCAGACGGAACAGAATGATAATCAAGAATCTGAGAATATGTCGATATTTGATCGTAGTGATTCAGATTCTGAGGGGGAGCAAATTCAGGATTCAAGTCAAACAAACACAATTAGTGAACAAGGTGCAAATCAGAATGTTACTAATCTGGAAGGAAATGTAGATGTTCCGAGCGAAGTGATGCCAAGAACTCTTTCATACCATCCAGAGGAGCTGATCATTGGAGAGTTGTAATCAGGCGTTCGCACGAGATGTCAAATTGACCAAGGCCTTACATGTTTTTATTCTACAGTAGCACCTTTACAAACTGAGTTTTCATTGAGTTGTTTTATTTCGCAGATCGAACCGCGAACTTACAAAGAGGCGCTTACTGATGATTCTTGGGTCAATGCGATGCAAGAAGAGTTGAGTCAGTTTGAAAAATTGGGAGTGTGGAAGCTAGTGGATTTGTCGGATGGTCACTGGAAAATAAATACAAAATGGGTGTTTAAGTGTAAGAGAGACGACAGAGGAGTTGTTGTACGAAACAAAGCTTGACTCGTTGTTCAGGGCTTTAGTCAACAGGAAGGAATCGACTTTACTGAGGTGTATGCTCCTGTGGCACGACTAGAAGCAATCAGAATTTTCCTGGCATTTGTATCTTGGAAAAACTTCAAAGTATATCAGCTAGATGTAAAATCGGCGTTTCTTTACGGGAAGGTAAAAGAGGAGGTATATGTCGGACAGCCACCGGGCTTTACCGATCCAATCCACAGAAACAAGGTCTATCTGCTAGACAAAGCACTGTATGGTTTACACCAGGCCCCGAGAGCTTGGTACGAGACTTTGTCTCAACACCTACTAGCCAACAGCTTTATTCGTGGAAAAGTGGATGCCACTCTCTTCACTAAAGAGGTCGACGGACATCTTCTGATAGTTCAAATTTATGTGGACGACATAATATTTGGGTCAACAAATGAGAATTTGTGCAAAGATTTTGAACAAGTGATGAAGCAAAAGTTCGAAATGTCATCAATGGGGGAGATGAAATTCTTTTTGGGACTTCAAGTTGAATAACTACCTGAGGGAATTTTCATTCACCAGATGAACTATGTTCATGATATTCTAGAGAAATTTGGGATATCAGGTTCTACTCCAGCTGCAACCCCTTTAGCAACAAATCATGGGATTCACCCAGATCTCACCGGAGACAGGACAGATGAGACGTTTTATCGTTCCATGATCGGTTCATTGATGTACTTAACTGCTTCAAGACCCGATATCATGTATCCAACGTGCCTCGCAGCAAGATTTCAATCTAACCCGAGAGCTTCTCACATGGTTATTGTGAAAAGGATGTTACGCTACTTGAAGGGTACTCCATCATTGGGGTTGTGGTATCCTAGAAAAGGCGGTTTCACGCTCGAAGGGTATTCCGACTCAGATTTCGGATGCTGCAAAGTCAATGCTAAATCAACAACAGCAGGATGCCAGTTCTTTGGACCTCGCTTGGTTACCTGGCAGTGTAAGAAGCAAACTTCCGTGGCTTTATCCACATGTGAAGCGGAGTATGTATCTGCTAGCAGTTGCTGCTCTCAGATCTTGTGGATCCAGCAACAGATGCGCGACTACGGTTTGCAGTTTCTTAACACACCTCTTTTTGTTAATAATGAGGCCGCAATAAATATAACAAAAAATCCAGTACATCACGCTAAAACTAAACATATAAAAATTTGACATCACTTCATCTGAGATTGCTTCGAGAAGAAGTTGATTCGAATTGAGAAAATCCACACTGACAATCAGAAAAGCTGATTTACATACCAAAGCTTTTGACAAAACACGTTTTAAATATCTTTTAAAACTGAATGGTATGATGCTTCTTTCGGTGTCAGATGACATTATTGGCGTTGATGAAGGTACTGTTGTAGATGACGATGAGATACAATCTGCAATGGTTTGTCGATTTTTTACTTGTTTTGGTATTTAGGGGGAGTAGATATTTTTTCAGAAATACAAAAACAGTAAAAAATTCAAAAATCCAAAAACATGATAAAATTTCAAAATCCAAAAAACAATAGAAAATTGAAAAAGAGCTTGTGTAAAAAGGGAAAATGATAGTACATCAGTTTGACAGTTACGGTACGCTAAAGATTTGTAGAGTTTAAAAGCGTTAAACAGTCTCACTGATAATGTGTCGATAGGTTTTTGCACATTTAGTAGATTTGTTCGGGATATAAACATAAAATTTAAACTTACTCATTTCGTGGGGAACACTACTTGGATATATAGGTAACCCCTGAAATCTCGTTTGAAAGGTCCCTCTTTCTGAAATATTTGATCTTTATACTCAGTGATTTCTGGGGTATTATTCCGGGACTTATGCTGAATGGAAGTTCTGACCTAGTCCCCGAATAATACTTTCCGCATTTCTTGAAACATAGCATCGCCCTTAGCAAATTGATGAAACAATAAAATTGATAATCATTGCTGTTGTAAAAAAGATCCTCTAAAGGGGACACACCGAAAAGACGAAGCCGTCATCTCTCTGCGTATACGGAAGTATCGACCTGAGCTCTCACGGCCCTCGCATCTAACCCCTTACAGATATCATCTGTGGTATACTCACCTGTAAGACTGAATATTGGGATCTGGATACGGGAGTATATTCAAGAGGTGGGACACATGAATGAGTTTAAGTTCTTAATTCATCTAATTCGTATCCTGAACAGATTGAAAATTGTGTGAGAATTTAAGTGGACCAGTATATCGACAATTTACGTGAATTGTTTAATTCTGAGTATGAATTAAGCTTAACGGTACTTGTTGTACTGCAAAGTACATATGTTTATAGTGTATATTTTGGTCAGTTTTCAGTCGTTTTGAGTCTAGTTTAGGTTAGAATTTCGATATTGCTGACGTTAAGCTTTGATTTCAGGTCCCGTAGCTTAAAGTGATGAAAAACGATAAAAACGAGCAGTTTAGAAGAAAACCGGGATTCGTACGCGCGTCGAAGAAGCTGGAAATCGAAATTAAATAAAAAATAATAAAATCAGGACAGGGAGGCGCCGCGTGACACCACCCCCCCCTCGCGTCACACTAAGCCCTTGAATCATGGAAAATGTTTAGCAGCTAGGGTTTTTGATTGAGGATTCCGAAGAAACTTTACCAGAACCCTAATTACGAAAATTGGACATCTTTGGACGACTTTGGAGCATTCTTGGCAAGCAATCGGAGATTTGAAGGCGTAGGAATCATTGGTACGAGTCGAGGGCGAAGAATCGAAGATTATATCGGGTTTTCTAATCCCTTGTTTTGTTGGTTATTTGTCTCGAAACTTTGTTACAATGAATTCTGTTCTAGATTTCTTTGGATTGATGATACGTTTTAGTATGCTTGGCTAATTTCATAAACCGCCTAGACTTGATGAATGGATTAATATAAAGTTTTTACCGGTTTTGTTAATTGCATGATTGTTATGGGTGATTGTGTTTAGTAAGTGGTTTGATTTAATGGTTTGATGTGTATGCGTACTTTGAATTGGTTTATTGTTATTACTTGCTTCATATGATTCTTAGTGACGGTCTATATCACAACATAGAGTCATATTAGGGTTTAGGATTTCGGTGAGTGTCTATATCACGTTAGAAAACCTTAACTCTTTAGGGAGAATTGCGCAATAACCCCTAGAAGTAACTAGTAATAATTTGCTAAGTCTTAGTGTTCTACTAGTCCTAATACCTGGAAAGTGAGGGGCTATTGGTAGGTCTTACCCGGCGAATTGCTTTAGATAGTCCTTGGAAAAGGTCATGTCTTGGTTTACCTGTCGGTCTTATTAGTCTATCAAGTCAAATTAATTACTTCAAACTACCCTAGATCTAGGATTGGAAAAGAATAGGTCAACATTAGCGTACTTACACAATAATTAGACAACTGGAAAGGCGTCTAATAACCGGTAGGATTAACGGCCTAGGTCGCTCCACAGGTTTCTCCTTGAGAAGGGTCGAGGGGCCTCGATGGTTCTTAATAGGTTTAGTACTTTAAGATCCCGGTTCCATAACTCGTGCACTTAACTTAATCGGTAATCTCTTAAAAACAATCCAGGATTCTTGTCTAGGTGGTCTCGTTCTCATATAAGAAAAGTCCTCAATCTTTATTCGTCTTTAGTCTAGTTCTAGTTTAATTTAGTAGTTTAATATAGATTTCCTTAGTTTCCGTAACCCCCCCAACTCCAAACAAATAAACAAGTTTCAGTCGTGTCTATCAGTGTCTATTAGAGTCTAGTTTACGTGATACATAGAGTCTCATGGTTCGATATCCGGACTTCCTAGGGTTATACTACATTGATCGGTACACTTGCCGATTGTGTGGTTTTAGGTCGAGTCTAGAATTAAAGCTTTTTAGTGTCTAGCTTAGAGAGTCTAATTTAGTTAATTTTTATAGTTTGTTTAGCACACATCAGTACTAGTGACTTGTTTGATAACTAATATGATTCCCTAACACGCTCAACAAAAATATGTTTGTAAATAGTTTACATTCTACATTTAAGTTTCTGTATTTCATTTCTAGTTTAGAAACATTATTGAAAATTCAAAAAGATTTTTCATTTCTGATTTATTTTCCGACAAACTAAAGTGGAAAGTTGATTGTTTGATTCTCAAAGGTGAAGCAGATGCAGGAAGTTTCTGGACTAGAGGATGAGGAGAGCTTATCTTGTTAAAAGTTGTTTGATGAAAAGTCAAAACAAGTTCATTAACTTGATACTTGTTATTTTCTGAAAATTTTTGAAAAGTTCTTGAACAAAAATCAGTCTATTTTGTCACAAGATCAATCAAGGTCATTAAGTTGGACTTGGTAGATTAATTGAGTAATCAGGGTCATTAACTTGGACCTGAATACTTGAGTGGATTTCTATAACTGATAGATAATGTGATTTATTGTAGAAAATCGATAGATTGTAATGTTATATGTTTGAGAAACAGGTTGTGGATTTCATCATCCCCACGACAGCAAAATGTTAAAAGTTTGAACCAGATCAAGATCCTAGATCCCAGCATATCGAGAGGGGGAGTCTGTGAAAGGGGGAGTCTGGATCAACAGTCAAAGGGGAGATTGAAGATGGAGATAAGTTGAGATGCTGAACCAGTGAAGAGAGAGTTTGCAATGTGAAGACAAAGTTGGATAGAGACAAAGACAGAAGACTCGACGCCGAAGTCTTCGTCAACATCCAAGGGGGAGTCTGTTGGTGCACTGAATGTCTGTTATCTAAGTCTTAATCGAGTCTTAGGTCTAGATAGATTGATTAGGGTTGGAAAACAAGTTTAGAGGTTTTATATTGTAATTCCGCTTGAAATGACTTGTTTGTCATTTCAAGCGAAATCATGTCACTTGTTATTCCGCTCGAGGTCCAACGTAGGTATTCCGCTCGAATTGAACTTAGGTGATTTCGCTTGGATGGTTTCAAGCGGAATCAGGTCCCGCTTGAGGCATTTCAAGCAGAATCACAGAGTCTATAAATAGGTGATGTGTTCATTTCAGTTGTAAGGTTGGAGCGGAATTAGGAGTCTAGGTGCTGCCGGATTTTTGTCAGAATTCATTGTATTTGACTCAGAAAAGCAGTAATAGAAAGAGATTAAAAGGATACAAGCTGTTTGACTTTGTTTACTTTGATTCCGCCTCTGTAAACGATGATGGACTGCCTTTACTGACTGTTTAGGGTCACGCACACGGTCCAACATTATTGTAATCTTTTGAATTATTAATGAATTATTAAGAACGCAATGAACGCCAAAAAAATACCATTATAACATATTTGGCAACTGGTAAAATCTACAAAAACGTCAATATAATTGTAAGGTTTGAATTACTAAAGGTATATAATGAATTTGGTAACACAATGGACGCCAAGATGTTAGAATTATTAATGAATTTGGGAACACCATAAACGCCAAAATATTATCTATGTGACACAAAAATGATTGATTCAACGAGACAAATCTAAAAAAGACCAGTAAAACGCCAGGTAGTTATTAAATCTAACTAAACGCCAAAAAAATCTTAGACGCCAAAATGAAGCAGTATTGTGACACACGAATTGGAAAAAAAGAAAATAAAAAGACAAAAAAACCCTCCGCCCTGATTATATCGCGCTACACGTGTTCGACCAGGATCCGTTCTCACCGTTCTCACACTTTAGGGCATTTTCTCCTGATCCCGTTTATATATATATATATATATATATATATATATATTTGAGAACCTCTCTTATTGCGAGAACCATGAGAACCAATGTAGATAAAAAAAACCTGAAAAATACACAATTTTTTTATTATTTTTAATTAAAAATCGCTATTTTTCATTACAAAAAAAAAAAAAAAATTGAGTAACAATTATCAATGCATATGTGCATATGTATTATTTCTTTGAGAAATTCTGTAATACATTACCAGTATTGGACAATTGCACTTTTATTTACACTACCATCCGTAATACACTACTTTTTACATTAGCAATATATAAAATGCACATGTGCATCTATATGTATTAACATGATATAACGTGTTTTGTTGCAAAAATTTTGTGATTTTGAATGATGAAGTAGGACAATATACATGTTTTTGGTTAGTTATATCTAGTGGTTGATGGTTTGGTTATATTTATCACTTTATGATGTAATATGTTGTTTGGTATGGTATGAAGGGTGTTGATACACATGTGCATAAAGTGAAAAATAGTAAAATACTATACATATTGGTAATGGTAGTGTATTATGGATATTAGGAGGTAATGGTAGTTTATTATGGATAGTAGGAGGTAATGGTAGTATATTATGGATGGTATGATAGATGAAAAGGAAAGTGTATTCATAGTAGTATACCAAAAACACGTTATATCATGTTCATACATACAGATGCACATGCACATTTCTAATATTCATAATTTAAAAAGTATTATCTACGGATGGTAGTGTAAATAAAAGTGCAATTGTCTAATACTGTTAATGTATTACGGAATTTGTTGAAAAAATGATACATATGCACATGTGCATCCATAATTGTTACTCGGAATTTTTTTTAGAAACTAAAAGTAGCGATTTTTATATAAAAAATAATAAAAAAATTTTGAGTGTTTTTTTATGCATTTTTAGGTATTTTGGTTGTGTTCACATTTGTTCTCGTGGTTCTCACAATAAAGAGTGGTTCCTAACCGATCCTTATCCTATATATATATATATAGAGAGAGAGAGAGAGAGAGAGAGAGGGGTTTATTGGGAACTCTAATAAAAGTGGGAACCGGCTCAAATGACCTTCGATTGAACTAGTTATAGTAGCGTTGTAACCGACTCACCAAACTCTAACCAGAAACTCTAAACCATAAACCATAAAACTAAACACTAAACCCTAAAAACTAAACATAAACCCTAAACCTTAAAGCTAACTCATAAATCATACTGCCTAAACCTAACGTTTAATCCTAAAAAGCAAAACCCTAAAAACCTTATCCTATATAAGAGTTTGTTTGAGCCGGTTCCCATCCGGTTTTCCACTTTTTTTGAGTTCTCAAGTATGGTTCTATTATATGATATTAATTACTCATGAGCTAGTCAATTTAAGCTCGTAATATTACTAATGATACAAACTCGAGTTTTGGAAATAAAGCTCAAGACACATCAAAACTTGAGTTCTCTTAAGTTAAAAGAATCTAACCCAAGCTAAATCAAGCTTAAATTTAACTTTACTAGGATATCCTTGACCCTAATTGAACATCAATAAATTTAACGTCAATGAATCTAATTGAAAATCATGCACCCTAAATGAACATAAATAACCCTAATTGACCATTAATGATTATAATTGGCCATGAAGGACTCTAACTTCGCCATTTTTTTTTTGAACAGCAAACACTCTTTATATATATATATATATAAAGGCCAGCCAGAAGCTGAGGATACAAACAAAAAAAAGAAAAACAACAAATCGGAACAGAACACAGGACTGATTACAGCATAACAGAAATGTCAAACAGTCTCCAGTTGTCCCAGCTAGGCTGATTCAGCTTCGAACGAGAGTTTAACCACAGAAAAACATCGTCTTTCACTTGCTCCACGATTGAGGAAACTGTAATAAAGAGGCCATAAAAAATGATAGAGTTTCTAGCTTTCCAAATTCTCCAAACCGTCACCATTGCCACGGTATATACAACCCGTTTCCATTTAGAATTCCCCGGCTGATTCTGAATGTAATGAAACAGATCCTTGATAGTAGAAACTTCAATCGGAAAATTAATACGCATCCATCTCAACACGCTCCACCAAATGCTTCGCGACCAAAGACAGTTAAAGAAAATATGGTTCGGATCTTCCGCACCCATACCGCAACGGGGGCAGCAACAATCTGACAATGGAACACCCCTTCTAACTAAACCGACTTTAGAAGCGATCTTGCCGATCAGAGCTCTCCAAAGAAGATAATTGACTTTCGGAGGGGCCCAACTGTTCCATCCGAAAACAATACGATTGTTGCTGGGGATATCATTAGCCAACTCCATATCCAGCCGAACTTGCTTAATCGAAAATCCACCATTTTGATCCGATCTCCATTTCCACCCTCCGCCAATAGCAACCAGGTTGTCTTTCAGCTTAACCCCAATTTTTTCCAAGGCTACATCGACCGAACCAATGTCTTTCCATAAACCCGGGATGGATTTCTTCATCGGAATGTAAGGCGTTGAAGAAGCACCATTTCCCCTATGAATCGCTCCTACAACCAAGGCCCACAGCTCATTCGGATTAGATAAAAATCTCCACCACCATTTCGAGAGCATAGCAAGGTTAAAGGTATAAATCCCACCAAGACCCATGCCTCCCAATTTTTTCGATTTCAACATAAAATCCCATTGGATCCAATGTAACTTATGACCCGTCACCGTTTTACCCCAAACAAAATCTCTTCTAATCTTCTCCATTTTTTGAATAATACACTTAGGAGCGGCAAACAAAGAAAGGAAATAAGAAGGAACACTACCAAGGACCGATTTGGCCAAAGTCATGCGGCCCGCAAAAGAGAGATGCCTCGCTTTCCATTTAGAGAGTTTAGCCGAGAATTTATCAAGCACCGGTTTCCAAAATTTGGCTCTTTTCATGTTAACTCCTACGGGGATACCTAGATACGAGAAAGGAAAGGAACCTGCCTCGTAATTAGCCATCCTCGCAAAAGCATTAACCACCGATGAAGACACGCCCACACCATATAGCTTACTTTTCCCGCGATTGACTTTCAGACCCGTCACTAAGGACAACCACCTTAGGATACGATTTAAAGCCATAAGATTTTGTTCCGACCATTCCCCTATAAAGAGGACATCATCCGCATAACAGAGATGCGAAGTAGTTGGACCATCGTTTGGGATCTTACAACCATGGAAAAGACCTAAGTTGCAAGCCCTATTCATAAACATACCAACAATCTCCATAGCAATGACAAAAAGGAACGGAGAGAGCGGGTCACCTTGCCTTAAACCTCTCTTATACTTGAATTCTTTTGTAGGCAATCCGTTGACAAGAACTGATCCCATTCCCGACGCCAAACAACCTTTAATCCACCCAATCCACTTGAGAGGGAAGTTCATCTTTTCCATAATCCTCCAAAGGAACTTCCAATTAATAGTGTCATATGCCTTTTCGAAATCAACTTTGACAATCATCAATTTCATCTTCGCTTTCTTTGCCCAAGCCACTATTTCTCCCACAATAAGAGGGCTGTCCAAAATATTTCGGCCACCGATAAAAGCTGATTGGATCGGAGAAGAAAGAAGGTTAATGATTGATTTAAGACGATTCGCTAAAACCTTTGCTACAATTTTATACACCGAGCCGACGAGCGAAATTGGACGGAAATTCGAAAGCACTTGAGGATCCCTAGTTTTAGGGATGAGAGCCACGAAAGACGAATTGCAACCCTTACTAAAAGAACCCGAAATATAGAAATCGTCCATCAACCCCAAAATCCAAGGTTTTAACTTTTCCCAAAAAACCTTGAAAAACTTTAAAGAATACCCATCTGGGCACGGGGATTTACTACCATCACAGTTTTTAACGGCCAAAAACACTTCTTTTTCTGTGAACCGACCACACAACTCAATACCCAATTGCTCCGAAACACTTGGGAGACCAAAATTAACAAAGTCAGGCCTTCTCCTAATAGGTTTCGCGAACTGTTTTTTAAACCAACATCTAATCTCCTCTTTCAAGGCTACAGGGTCCAAAATAACCGAACCGTTAAAGTTCAGGCTATTGATCCGGTTCCTAGCAATGTTCAACGAGACCACTTTATGAAAAAAATTACTATTCTCATCTCCGAACTTAAGCCATTTGATCCTCGCCTTTTGAAAAATGTCTTTCGCCTTGATCAATTCCAGCTTATTCACCACAACTTTGAGATCGATTTTGGACTTTTTCTCCGCTGAAGAGAGAGGACCAAACGATGCTTTATTTTCCAACCACTAAATTTTAACTAAAATGTCTTCTATTTCCTTATTATCGTTTATCTTCTTTTCCGTTCTCCATTTTTTAATCTCAAATTTCAGAGATTTAAGCTTACCCATAAAAGCTGAGTCCCACTTTACACCTGTATGGGACAAGACAAAGGTAGAATTCACCAACTCAGCCAACTTCTGTTCCCCAAGCCACGAATTGAAAAATGTAAAGGGAACCGGGCCGAAGTCGGACGAAATACAAGAAAGAGAAACCGGGCAGTGGTCAGATAAACTCCTTTTATGAACCTCCAGAAACGCTTTTGGCCAAGAAGACATAAACAGCTCATTAACCAAGAATCTATCGAGTTTACTCATTTTAACCTCCTCATGCCCCAAAATAAAGGTGAAACAGCCCCCCGCCATAGAATACTCTAATAACCCAGAATTATTAATAAAACCGTTAAAAGCATCAGCGAGACCACTGTTATACCTGGAACTAACTCGTTCGTGTTGCGACCGAACTTCGTTGAAGTCGCCCATTAACACCCAGAAACCTTCCTGGGTGATAACATCTGCTAGATCCCTCCAAAGCTGCCGTCTAGAAGACGCATCGTTAGGGGCATGAAGGTTAATTAAATTCACCGAGCTTTCAACTCCCGATAAACGCCCTGAGAGGATTAGAAAACGGTGATTTTTTGTGACTTGCTCAACGCTTAGGATATCCGGATTCCAAATCGAGACAAGACCCCCGGATCTGCCAGACGATTCGACAAAAGCGAACTCCATATTTGAGTTGTCCCAGAACCGACGAATAATATTTTCCGACAACACCTCCAAATGAGTCTCCTGCACAGCTATGAAATCCGCTTTTACTTTCTTCTTCAAACTTCGAATCCACAGACCCTTTCGGGAATCGGAGACACCGTTAAGATTAATGGAGATAAAATTCATTTGGAAGCGGATTGCATCTTCTCCCCATTAACAAGTTTTTTAATGTGGTTCTCAAAACCCTCGACCTCAATACCCAGGCTACGTCCGACCTCCAACGTTCGGTCCACTTCGAGCTGGAAAGGGAATCGATCCAGTTCCTGTTCAAGCGATCCAGACGACAAATCCCCCTGCCTTGAACCATTTTCTTCCTCCTCACGTTGCTCTCGTTCCCTCCTGAATACTTCTTCGATGTTAAAGGGGTCAGACCCCATAGAAAGCTCCGCCTCCACATTCAGATCAGGGATAAGATTCTCTTGGACCTGATCAATATTAGAATCTGTTTGGGCCAAACCAAAATTACAAATAATCTTTTTGGGCCTGGTAGTAATATAGCTGGGCCTATATTCCTCCTGCGGGCTCCCATATAATTCTTCCTCTAAAGAGTGGTTGGCCCCATGACCCATACATTCTCTCTCAACATAATTATTAGATGTCAGCTTCTCCTGGTTTCCAAGCATCACATTCTCCTGGTCCCCATGCACTACATTAGCCTCCACGTTTTCCTCGAAAGATGGAGAAGTAGGCCAACTAGATTTTCTCATGCACGAGTCTCCAAGATCATCATCGGGGCCTTTCGTTTCAAAATTGCCCCGGACCTTCGACCCTCCATCTTCCGACAACAAAGCTGGAGTGCCCGGAATAGAACACTCGTCCTCCAAGAAAGACGGGCACCATTGGCCGGAAATTTCTTCCACCCAAATTTTTAACTTTTGATCCTTCCACGTTAGATTAAACTCCGCCGAGAATCTATTCCCGGAGTTGACCAAGATTGCCAACCGCTCTTCCGCCAAATTACCATCGAGAACCTTCGCTTCAGATTTCACCAAAAGTCTGCCGCACCTTTCCCCTATCTTGTTGAACACATGACGGTCCCAAAGACAGACCGGGACTCCCAGAATTTTTACCCATGCTACTCTTTCAAAAATAGGAGGGACATCTTCCCACAAATAGAGACGGGAGAACCATTTCTCCCATTCATCGACCATATTCAATCTAAAATCCTCAGCTTCCTCAGGATGATTAAAACATAGCAAAACCTTAAGGCCCCCCAGGTATTTCAATTTGAGGCCAGCATCCGTAATACCCGAAAGATGGTCTTTTAACTCATTTAAGATGTCTATGTCTTTAACCTCCCCTACAAGGGATTTGAACTCTAAGCTTTTCTTAGCCTCCGAATTCAACGGAGGAAGGGCGATGGTTCCTCCGGGACACGAAATATCCGAGCCTTTAACCGCTGCACAATAGGAAATGGCCCCAAGCTGGGAACGGGAACCCGAGATAGGAGCATTGGCTGGAGTCGGAGGCTTCCTAAGCCCTTGCAGCCTTGAGAAGACCGACACCCGGTTTCCGATACTGTGTGATTCAATCTTAGAACCATCACGATTAAATTTTGCTAGGTTAACACCGATCACCAATCCTTCAATTCGGACCTCCTTGAGTTGCTCCATCCACCACGAAGGGTCCGACACATTTGAAAGTTTGATAAAGCCGAACTTATTACCGGCTCTATCTCTCTTGGCCGGAACAAACGCATCCTCAAGATTGTCCAAATGCTCGAATGCCTGCCATAGCGATACTTTGTCACACGAATCTCGGAGATTTGAAATGAAGAAGGACGTGGCATTCCGAAGTCTTGCTTCCCTGTTATTAAAAATCTTTTCTTTCCTAAAATCTTGCTTATTGATGATCGTATTTCAACTGCCATTCTGTGATTTCCAAACTTTCCTCCCCATTGCAAAAACCAGCAAGACAAACAGAAGGGCACCGCGGACAACAAAAAACCTAGAAGGCGAATGGAACCAATGGGACTCAAGATAGATAGAAAGGTAACGTTTGATCTGCAAGCAATATGCAATCAGGTCAAACCTCACTGTCTATATCGAAACCCACTTCGTCGTCGAGCCCCTGGCGGTCTCCCTTTGAAAAATTTGGACCATTTCTCGATTTGTGCGTGTTATCCTTGCGCATTAATGACCATAGTTGATTATCATTAACCCTTTGGTCATTATTGATATTAAGTGACAACGGATGACCCTAAGTGATCTAGCTCATAGTATAACTCACGAGACAAAGTTGAGAATTAGAAATAAAACTTTAAACACATCTGATTTATATTAATTATATTCACTCAAGTTCAACAAGTCCAAACCTTAATCTCGCTTGAGTTCACTTCATATTTAGTTATGGTGGGAAGAGATTTAGTTTTGGATTCTTGTGATTTCCAAATATATTATTTTAATCAACACATTAATTACCATACAACTATACTCTAGATAAATACAGAGAAGAACATCTCAACAGACCTAGGGAATTTTAAATCAACCACTTGGATTATGAAGATGAACGTTATAATATACTTTAATAATATAGTACAAGTTCCCACCCCCTTCTGACTCTCGTGTTATGATTCTTTAATAATTTGAATCTACGAGGGTTGACTATAGAACGTGCAAGTGTCTATTACAATAACATGGTATAAATTATTTATATTATTTTAATAAATTATATACGAGTAATTTAGAACATTTGTATTATTTAAAAGAGAGACGATTACATACTAATGACAGGTAGACGAGCAACAAACTGTGCCGTTACCCATTTCTGAATAGCAAAATCTACCCGGCTAAACACAAAATTATGCCCCTTAAAATGCGCGATGTTACTGCTGAACCCGCTTGGGGAACCGCACCACGTTAGGGGCGAGAGCGCCAAAGGTATCAAAAGCGAACGGGACGAACACGTTCTAATTCTCGATGCAAGCTTTTTCGTGCTTAGCTACTTTGTCTGCCTCCACCTTGGTTATCGCCTGGCCCGCCACAAACCCGTGGTCGCTTAGCCCAACGACGGGGGACACACCTGTCAAATCGACCCACGCGTGTTTCCCTCCTTCCCATCCAAAAACAAGAATGTCAGCGGACCGTAGGGTAGATCTCCCTTCAAATGGATCGGTCAAGAAATTCACCGAATCTTCCTTTTTTGCTGAAATCCCTGCCCACTTATGGACATCATGAAACACATCCCAAACTAAATCATGTCGATATTTAAAGCACGCTAATTCTTTGAATGGACTGCATGCTCCCCAAAAGAATCCAAGCAAGACTTCCGACTTACAGGACTCAGGTCATCAACCGGGAAAAGGGGAGCCATCTGTGACAACCGGCAAAAATAATGGCAATTCCGTACAACTTAAACACTTAATTAAACATTTAATTTCACTCATTACGATTTAATTATTGCATGATTAGGTCGTGAAAAGTCTAGCAATCATAAGACATGGGTAAATATGTTAAACCATATTAATACAATTGCCACGTCACGAGAAAACTACAAACTATGTCCTAATATGTTGGCAAAATGCGAAAACACTATTCACCGGATCACATTATTCATGCCAGCAAGTTTGGAAAACTGTCTGAATGAGCGACGAAGGTGTCACACACCGACCCGCAGCGGAATAGGTGATCGGGCATGATTGGGTTGATCCGAAGAGCTTATGACTTGCTATTACTTGTTTTAAATAATAATTTATTCATTACAAATGTTTCACGAAGAAAATAATTCAAATACACAATTATAAACACAAGACATTGTTCATAACAAATAAACTACACTAATCCGTTTCTTATTAACTAAGGCCCATTCTATGTCCAATCTTCACTTTGTACCTGTTCACCTGTATCATGTGTAAAAAAATGGTTTTTGGGTCAATAAAAGTTGGCGAGTAGATCTTTATTTTTTTATTTAATCTTAAAGGATTAGTTGATTTTATTTAATAAAAATTATGTAGCATGCAATAAAGTAATAGTTACATCAATAAATAATTCATCAATCAATCCACATCAACAATTAAAGTGACAAGACATAATGAAACATGATAAGTGAAATAAATGATGCGATTCAAGCCCGGAGAAGCGAAAAGCCAAACTGCAAAACATTGTGGTGCTACCGACTTCGTCCCATGGCCGTGGGAGAACCGGTCAACCGGTGGTGGATCCATGCGAAACAGCGAAACAGAGACACAAAGCGGTAAACACGTAATACATGTATGTGAAACACATAACAAAACAATGCTATACCAATCATGAACACATATGACATTTAAGTTTGCATGTTGGGAAAATAATATGAAACACTTATGAACACGTGAAACATGATACACCCCAAAAACTTAAAGTGACAAAAAGGGGAAGAAATAAGATCTACACACAGTGGTTGCGTTTGCGATTCCTTGGAAAATAAACGTACGAATGAAAAGAGGGAAGCTCAAACAATGGGAATTATCCTAAAATACTAAATACAAAGTACTACAATCACATAACAAATCTCAACCAAATATGTATTAATTATTGAATTATTTTACTATTTATTATTTATTATCCGCGAGTTACGTCTTGTGTTACTATGGTATCCTAGATTCGAATGATCTGGGTGAGATCAAAATCGTCACCACTTGGATGGTTAGGAGTTGTCCCGACACTATAGCATTACGAATGTTTTTAAATGGTTAAAATGTATCTTAATGAACATTGTTGATTTATCGGATAGATTACGAGTTTGTCGTAAAAAAATAAATTAAATTGCTTAAGATACTTTGTCATATATATATATATATATATATATATATATATATATATATATATATATATATATATATATATATATATATATATATATATATATATATATAGAGAGAGAGAGAGAGAGAGAGAGAGAGAGAGAGTGGGGATCCTACGGAAAGTGTGTTTTTCCTAAAAAGTCTAGGAAGCGATCTGGGCCATCCAATGGGTGTGTTTAATGGTTGAGATCATCTTGGTGACATTTTGGTAATATGTGTTCCTTAAAAATAGGATTATTTAATTAATCAGGGGTAGATATGTCATTTAGCTTGTTTTAAATATGGAAATAATTGTCATTCCATAACCACCCCACATTTTTTGCGATTTTTCTCTCTCTCTCTCTCTCTCTCTTCCTTCTATCCTTCATGAAGAAACACATCAAGAAAACACATCGTATTAATCTGTTTGCTGTTAAAACACAACATCAAGAAATCCTCCAGCATTACCAGCATGGATGGTAAAACACAGCGTATGAATCTGCTAGCTGTTAAAACACAACTGTATGAATCTGAATGCTAAAACACAACTGTATGAATCTGCTTGCTGTTAAAACAGAACTGCATGAATCTGAATGCTAAAACACAACTGTATGAATCTGCTTGCTGTTAAAACACAACTGTATGAATCTGAATGCTAAAACACAACTGTATGAATCTGCTTGCTGTTAAAACACAACTGTATGAATCTGAATAATAAAACACAGGGTAAATTACACTTTTCGTCCTTTATGTTTGTAGCGGGTTGCAATGGATGACCTTTAACTTTAATAATTACAGTCGCAGTCCTTTATTTGTAAAACATGTTAAACCTTAGGTCCTTTAACCATAACCTAGTTAAAACTTTCAGTTAAATGAAGTCGTCTACAACCCATGTGAGGGCAAAACAGTCATTTAATAAAAAAACGAATTTCAAAATTTAAAAATTATAAACCTAAGCAATCATCTTCATCCTCTCCCCTGTACTCTCTCTCTCTCTCTCTCTCTCCCCCCAATCCATAAGATCCACTAGAATAGATCTATCTGCACAACTGTATGAATCTGCTTGCTGTTAAAACAGAACTGTATGAATCTGAATGCTAAAACACAACTGTATGAATCTGCTTGCTGTTAAAACACAACTGTATGAATCTGAATGCTAAAACACAACTGTATGAATCTGCTTGCTGTTAAAACACAACTGTATGAATCTGAATAATAAAACACAGGGTAAATTACACTTTTCGTCCTTTATGTTTGTAGCGGGTTACAATGGATGACCTTTAACTTTAATAATTACAGTCGCAGTCCTTTATTTGTAAAACATGTTAAACCTTAGGTCCTTTAACCATAACCTGGTTAAAACTTTCAGTTAAATGAAGTCGTCTACAACCCATGTGAGGGCAAAACAGTCATTTAATAAAAAAACGAATTTCAAAATTTAAAAATTATAAACCTAAGCAATCATCTTCATCCTCTCCCCTGTACTCTCTCTCTCTCTCTCCCCCCAATCCATAAGATCCACTAGAATAGATCTATCTGCACTGTTCTCCCCCCCGCATGAAACAATAGAAAACAAACACTTCAAATTAGAATATGATATCTAATTCTAAAATGAAAGCTAAAATAAGTTCTGTAACCAGTTCATCCAGCAATTGACAGTCATAGTTATTCTGTTGCATATTATAAGTCATGAAGCATATTTAAACTACATGTGTGACCCTTTTTAAATGATGTGATTAATGAACACCTTTAAGTTAAATTTTCTATCAAAATTAGAAGTCATGATCTGCACAAATTCCATGATGTTATGACGTTTCACTCAAACGCCTAACTGAGAAGAAATTCCATGGTGATCTGCACATGTCACCACTCGACTACCGCCACCCCCGTCCCCGTCCCCATCAACATCACCGTCTCCTTTACGCTTCACCAGTTGGAACACCACCATGTCACACCCACCGCCCCTAACTCTTGACCACCGTCGTCGATCTACATCATTGGCCTCACCACAGCAGACCATACCCGCTTGAATCACCGTCATCGGTCTAAATCAACGCCACCCACATCAAACCCGCTTGAATTCCAACCTGATAACACTTATGCAGGGTCCGAATTGGAGGCATTTGTACTCCAAAAGCGCTGATTTATCAGAATCATGATCTGTGGCGAAAGAGTGAATTTATGTTAGGATTATGATGATTTTTTTAAGGTTTAAGGGGTTAGGATGAAGAGGATTCATGATCTGGGTTTTTTTTTTAAAAAAAGAGTGAATTTGGGGTTTAAGATGAAAATTAAGAGGTTAGGATGAGGATTCATGAACTAACTGGGTTTTTAAAAAAAAGTGAAGTTGGGGAAAATGAATAATAGGACAGTTAGGTAATTAGGTTAGCTGTGATTGTGGTTGTTGGGTGGTGAGTTGGATCGGATGGTAGTAGTTGGGTGGTGGTGAAGAAAAGGTATAGAGAGATGGAGTTGCAAGATAAGAGGATGAGAGAGAACAGAAAGAGGATAAGGGTTTATCACATCTGGTTGTGAAAATGAAATGAAAAAAAATATATTTTAAATATATAATAAAATTACAAAACTACCCTTATGTGCAACATGTGCAGGGCACATGTTATACTTTAACTAAAAATTTTAACTAGGTTTGATCCAAAGGACGTAGTGTGTAACGGTTTTTTCAAATAAAGGACTGTGACTGTAATTATTAAAGTTAAAGGCTATCCATTGCAACCCACTATAAACATAAAGGACGAAAAGTGTAATTTATCCTAAAACACGGCTGTATGAATTTGCTTGCTGTTAAAAGACATCACCAAGAATAAACTGTTAAAACACAGTACCAAGAACATGCTGATTGATTCAAGATGCCATGATTTTTCTCTACGTATAAAATATGATCAGCGATGAATCTTGTGAGCAAGAAAACGAAGGAATGATTAATATTAAGTGAGATCAGAAATCGAAAACAAAAAGTTCCGAAATTTATTGAGCAAATCAGTTTCATTATGGATAGTTAGTTATTGAAGATAATTTCTTAAACTAAAAATAGATTGTGAAAGTACATAATTGCCCTTCTAGTTAAAATCCTTCAATGCCACGTGTCGCATTCTGATTGCTTTTCCTAGACTTTCTAGGAAAAATCCACTCTCTACCCAACTCCTCCTCTGTCTCTCTCTCTCTCTCTCTCTCTCTCTCTCTATATATATATATATATATATATATATATATATAGGGGACCGCTAAAATGAGAACCACCTCCAGTTGTAAGAACTGAGAGAACCACTTTCTAGCCTTTAGATCAAGGAGATCAATGGATGAGATTTAAAGTAACTAAAATTAATATTAAATAGATTTTGTCTTATTATGTCTTTAATATTATAATCCAAAAGGGTAGTATAGTAAAATTACACTATTTTGTCTTTATATATATATTATATTTAATTGTCTTTTTGTCTTATTCATTAATTACTTATATATTAAAAAAACAGAATTTTATGTTAAACAATAATTTAAATTCAGATTTGTATAATAATTTTTTATTAAAAGAATTTTTTTATTAAAATCTTTCTTTAAATTAAGATTTTTTTAACAAACCGTTTTTTTAATGCCGTTTTTTTTAACGCGCCGTTTTTTACGAGCGTTTTTTTACGAACTTTTTTTTTACGAAAACGCAAAAAAGTTTTACGTTAACGTTTTTTACGTTTTACGCGCCGGTTTTTTACGTTTTACGCGCCGGTTTTTTACGTTTTACGCGCCGGTTTTTTACGTTTTACGCGCCGGTTTTTTACGTTTTACGCGCAGGTTTTTTACGTTTTACGTTTTTTTACGTTTTACGCGCCGGTTTTTTACGTTTTACGTAAAACTTTTTACGTTTTACTAAAAAAAATTACGTTTTACGTAAAGCTTTTTACGCTTCACGTTTTTACGTTTTACGTTAAAAAAGTTTACGGTTTGCGTTAAAAAATTTATGGTTTAATTTTTACGTTTTTTACGTTTTACGCGCCGGTTTTTTACGTTTTACGCGCCGGTTTTTTACATTTTACGCGCCGGTTTTTTACATTTTTACGCGCAGGTTTTTTACGTTTTACGCGCCGGTTTTTTACGTTTTACGTAAAACTTTTTACATTTTACTTAAAAAAAATTACGTTTTACGTAAAGCTTTTTACGCTTCACGTTTTTACGTTTTACGTTAAAAAAGTTTACGGTTTGCGTTAAAAAAATTACGGTTTAATTTTTTACGTTAACGTTTTTTTACGTTTGCCGCGCCGGTTTTTTACGTTAACGTTTTTTTCGTTTTGCACGCCGGTTTTCTACGTTAAAAAATTTACGTTTTACGTAAAACTTTTTACGTTTTACGTTTTACGTAAAACTTTTTACGTTTTACGAAAAAAATTACATTTTACGTAAAACTTTTTACGTTTTACGTTTTATGTAAAACTTACGAAAAAAATTTACGTAACACTTTTTACGCTTCACGTTTTTACGTTTTACGATAAAAAGTTTACGGTTTACGTTAACAAGTTTACTGTTTAACTTTTTTTTTTTACAAAAACGTTTTTAGTGAAAAATCCGAACGCAACAGAAAATCGCACACTCGGGAGGTGTCTCAGATAGTTTGCTATCATCATCGACGCCTCGAAAAAAAAATCTATGAAACAAAAATCAAAAGAATGAGTGGATTCTAGAAAAAAAACGAAGTTTTGGCTCAGATTTTCCGATAATCAGAGGCTGCAAACTGGGGTTGCAGGTTCAAAAACCTACCCTCCACCGTCCTTGCCGCGCCATCGTCATCAAAATATACGTTTTTTTTTCATCATCGCCACCCCAAATCCAAACGGATCAAAACCCACATAGTTCACTGTTTGAAAAAATCTACCAAAAAAGCACCATATTCAAAAAAATTCAAAAGGCACCAGATTCAATAGATTCAAACAATCAAAAGCACCATGAACATGATTCAAACATGATTCAAACAGATTCAACAGTCAAAAATCAACAAAATCAAACCCAACAAAAACACTAGCCAAACATTCAAAATCACCAGATTCAACAAAATTAAACCCAACAAAATACCAACATACCAAAAAACCATCAGTGTCAACATCATCATTCAAGAAACACATATCTGAACTGAGAACAAAAACCATCACCCGAACCCGAACCCGAACCCGAACCCAAAACCTGTCTCGAACTGAACCACCTCCACTGTCCCCGTCGCCCACCGCCGCAGACGGCGGCGACACAGCCGCCGTCGTCACCACCATCATCGATCATCAACAACAACCACATCGTTATCATCATCATTATTTTTCAGAAAACAAAAAGAGGCATAAAATCAAGATTTTACCGGTGAAACTCGCCGGTCCGAACCAGGTAGTGTCGTCGCCGCCGCTAACGGCGGCGCTGCCGTATAACTCCGTCGCTCTCTTTCTCTCTCATCGTTTCTACTCTCGATTTCGTTCTCTCTGTTCTTCGTCGCCGGAAAAGAAGGAATCGAGGTTGTGTCGTTGTTGTGTGGTCGCCGGTTAATAAACAGGGGACGGGGTGGTGTGTGGCGTATGGTCGAAGGGGGTGTCGCCAAACTAGATCATAGAGAGGCAGAGAGTGAAAGTTTGGCCGGAGATGAAGGGTTTGGTTCTGTGATTTTGTGATTTACTTTTATGTATTCAAGAAAGAGAGAGGAGAATAATGACAGAGAAAGTTCTGAATATATTAAATGAGGAGAGAGGTGGAGAAAATGACATTTAGGGTTAAAAGACCAAAATAACCTTTTGAGTGGCAAAATCTGATTGGTTGAAAGTGGTTTTCACGGTTCTTACAACTGGGGGTGGTTCCTATTTTAGCGGCTCCCTATATATATATATATATATATATATATATATATATATATATATATATATATATATAGGGTCAGGATTTAGAGAAAACGGGGGAAAGTGTGAGAACGGTGAGAACGCTTATGGATCGTCAGATTAAAACAATCCATGGACTAGATTGCGTGGTGGCGTTTTTGTAAATAACATCAATTTTATTATGTGGGACGCGCTTCATTAAGGGTAAAAGGGTCTTTTACCGCTCAAATTCAAAACGCCAACAAATGATAACACGCCATTAAAAAAATAATACGCCATTAAAAACAAAACGCCAAAAAATTAGTGATAAAACGCGTTGGATATTACAGGAAGAGGAAACAACACAGTAACTGAATTTCAGTTATTAACATTTATTAGAAAAAATTCCCTCCTAAATTACGCGCCAAAACATCATTATATAAACGACGTAAAACATCGCTTCCATAATCACTTCAATCTATCATTTCTGCAAAAACATCTTTAACCAAAAACGCCAATTTAACCAAAACGCCAAAAATGGCAACAATCGTATGGTGGAGATACACTCTAGCAATCAGGCGATTCGTCCTGCGTTTTAACAACAGAAGGAGGGTGTATGTTAGGACGATCAAGGCAATTTTGAAAATGGAAGAAGAGGTACAGAGGGGTATCCTATCTCTTGGCATCGCTCTGGATATCGAATGCCATGAAACACATATGCTTATGAAAGCATTAACAAGGAAATTTGGACCAATCAAAGCAGATGTAAAGCCGGACCCTGTCATGACATCATGGCGTTTTGATGATGAAACAGACATGGTGACCGTTATATACGACAACAGAGAGCAGGAAGACTACTGGCTTAAAAACATCATGACAAAGCAGGGGCTTGGGTTCATGGAAGAATTGCATAACGCCACTTGTTTGAACATAGAACTCGACTTAAATGGCGTTAATGCAAGACATGTTCAAATAGAGGCTTCAGAAACTTCAGGAACAAGAAGCCGATGAAGGTGAAGGTGATGACATGGATGAAGATCCAAATGAAGACTCCGAGGAAGAAGATGACGCAAGTGATGGATACTTTTCGGATAAAGTACCTTCTGACGAAGGGTTTTAATTGTCACACCCTGACTTTTGCAGAAGCGTATGCGTGTGCGTGTGACTTGATCGGTTCTCATTGCATTCGATTATAATAAACAACTATATGATCAAAATGATGTTCATCCATTCATACAGTTTAAAATATTACAAACACCAGTCATTTAACTTTCAAACAACACAACCTCTGATTCAGTTACAAACCAACAAAAGTGGATGACATCTAAACTTGAAATTTACTTCCCGAAATAACACCAGCGCCCAAGATCCAAGTTGTTTCCTGAAATACATGTAATTTTGAAAACATCAACAAAAGTTGAGCGAGTTCATGAGTTTTGTATGAGTACAGATAAATTTATAAACATTTGAGAGACTCCTTTGAAATCAGGTATGACAAGCGTCTATGAACAGATCAATTAATGTTTTGCAAGGACATTAATGTATGTGAAGACATAGAGAGTACTCAATCCGAGTAGATAATTGTCAGTGTCGAATCCCCTCGACTGTGTCAAATCACCTTGGCTGTGTCAAGTCCCCTTGACTGTATCAAATCACCTTAATTCTGACAAATCCCCTTGACTGTTGCCGAATCACCTCGACTGGGACACAACAACACTCTAAGTGGTCACATAGGGACCATGAGCGGGGCTCGGTCGTACCCTTTAGATCTAACCTTTGTCCATAAATCTTATGAGAGTGAGTGGCATTTCAGTTTCAGCCTATGCTCACATTATCTAATAGTTCATTTCATAGCCAAATTATACCATTTGAAGTATTTGTAACATGTATTTCACCCCCGAGAGTTATAAATTAGAAAACAATTAAAAGAAGAGGGGGACATGAACTCACACATTTGCGTCCTGCTATCTCGTATGCTCAATGGTCCTTCTATGAGTCATAAAACTACCTACACACATGCCATGTTTTATTAGACGTTTAGTTCGTGTAACGACTCTTTGTCTTAGTTGTTCATTAAGACTTATTTTGGAAGTCTTGGTATACTTTGAGTTACATCTTTTAATGTACATTATATAATTTCGAAGTATATAATTATTAGTTAAAATAATAATATTTTAACTTAAATTATATTCATCCATGAATATTGTCAAAATAATATATTTTGCCTTAGTTCTTTTTGTAATTCTTTTCATGAATATTTCCCAAATATGGGTATAATTATACTTGTGTATTTTGCCAAGTATTTGTGGTGTATTCCGGTGTGTATTTGTACGTACGAGAATACGTATTTTCTTGTATTTATTAAGTATTTTATACTTAATCTTGCATTTAATTTTTCCGGAATATTATTTTTAAGGGTGGAGATACAATAGGAAGTTTATTTGGCTAGAAAGTGATCTTGACCATCCATTTAGTTAATCAAGGGCTAAGATTAAATGATGGAAATTGAAGAGAAGAAAAGAGGCGCGTGAGTTTGTTTAGGGGCATTCTAGTCAATCCAAGCCAATAGTTTCTCTCTCCTCCAATTCCCCCCCATTTATTAAACATTAATAACTCTTTCATACGACATTATTTTTTTATAAAAATTGCACCAAAAAAACGAGCGTTTTTTTATCTTTAAAACAAGTATACTATTGCTATATTTTCAAAAAAAAAAAAAATTAAAACCCAGTTGCGTAAAACGCAATAGAAAAACCCCTAGTTACGTAAAACGCAATGAAAAAAAAAACCTAAAAAATGACATTTTTCTAAAACGCAATGCACCAAAAACATAAAGAAATGATTTTTTGTAAAACGCAATGGCCAAAAAACACAAAGAAATGTCTTATTTTTAAAACGTAATAGCCTAAAATCTCAAAAGAAAGTGTACTTTCTAAAACGCAATGGACTAAAAACACATAAAAATGTGTTTTACCTAAAACGCAATGCACCAAAAACACAAAGAAATGTCTTATTTGTAAAACGCAATGGCAAGAAAACACTTAAAATGTCTGTTTTCTAAAACGCAATGGACTGAAAACACATAAAAAAGTGTTTTACCTAAAACGCAATGCACCAAAAACACAAAAAAATGTCTTATTTGTAAAACGCAATGGCCAGAAAACACATAAAAATGACTCATTCTAAAACACAATGGACTGAAAACACCTAAAAAATGTGTTTTACCTAAAACGCAATGGACTAAAAACACATAAAAATGTGTTTTACCTAAAACGCAATGACTAAAAACACTTAAAAATGTGTTTTTTTCTAAAACGCAATAGCCAGAAAACATATAAAACTCTCTTATTTCTAAAACGCAATGGACACATAAAACTGTCTAGGAACTGTCTGTGAATTGTCTGTGAACTGGCTGAATTGTCTACGAATTACTGTCTTCGAAATGAGCCAATTTCTGGAAAATCAACCCCAGCCAGGGGCTCTGCCCCTTGGACCCCCCCAGGGCCTGCCGCCCCTAGGACCCCGCTACCAGGGGCGCTGTCCCTGGACCCCCGCCATGATCGTAAAACGCAATCACTAAATCAAAAACCCAGATCGTAAAAACGAAATTAAAGAATTTCTTACACGGATTGAAGTGATTTCTTCAACAATTGACGAATTTTGAATGATTGAAACACTTATCAGCGCTCGAATCGAACGAATCGAGTGATTATCTCCAAAATCACCGGAAAAAACGAGATTTTTTATGAAATTAAACTGGGTTTTCTTCAAAAAAACTGAAGAACACGTTGATCGGGTGTTTGAATCATTGATTGGTGATGAAAATCGCACTATAATGTAGTGATTATTGAGATAGAAAGTGAAGAAATGGTTGAAGATGGTGGGTTTTGAAAATGGTGGGTTTTGAAGTTATTGGTTTTTGAAAAGGAAGAAGAAAGGGTTGGATTGACTAAAATACCCTTTTTCTTTATTTTAAATGTTGACACATGTCCTAATCCTATTATTTCCTACACTTTCTAGCCAAAATAAACTTTCTATTGACTAAAATACCCTTTTTCTATATTTTAAAAATCACCAATTTTGTATTCTTAAAATATATGTATTTTAAGAAAGTTTTATAGGAAACTATCTATAAACATTACTTGTCAAAAATAATATACCCTGATATATATCTTAAAAATAACATAAATAACATATATTTTTAAGATTAGCTTTAGAAAATATAGTTCTACCTTTCATCCAAAATAATATATTCTTAGTTTGTTTAATAAAATATATATTTTCCTCAAAAATAGTATATCTTCTAATTGTTCAAGAAAATATATATATTTTTCTCCACTCAAAATAGTATATTTTCTTCTTGATAAAATATGATATGTCTTGTAATATTTGTAAAAATCATACTTTTCGTTCTTTTGGGTTTCCAAAAATACCGTTTAACATACTTGTCTAAATATGAATTTAATTCCGGAATACATATATTCATAGTCCATAGTCTTTGTCCGGTTTGTCTAATATTCGGGTATAATCCATATATTTGTTCTCTTGGAATTTTAGTATTATTTTGTATTATAATTTTTGTATTTTGTTAAGTTATCTTATTTTCAAGTTCCTAAAATAATATAACTAATACACATAATATACAAGTAGCACAAAAATTGTGACTTCTAAATATATACTTTCCTAAATATATACTTAGTCACTTTTATTTATCAAAATCAACCTCCAATATTTGTAATTTTTGTAACAAAATTTATGGCAAGTTTTTATTTGAAAACCATGATCAAAATTTACTTATAAACACTTGTTTAAAAAAATAATTTTCTAAGTGTTTAATTTCTACAAAAAATTTACCATAGTTTCCCCGTAAAAATGGAGGTTTCCATGTTTTAAAAGCATATCATTTTCTTATACAATCATCATTAATCATCAAGAATTCAATTAAGACTTACCATGTGCCAAAAATATGCAATTTACACTATGCCATGAACTTGAAACTTTGTAAAAATTTGTAGTAACTTAATATGTTGTTAAGTAAGCTTAGTTACCCCTAAAAATATGGTTATTTGTTTATAAATCTCATCCTTGTAAAATTTAGTCTTTTACAACTTACATGAAGATTTTCTAGAAATAATTCTTTTTGTATTTTTCTTGTTACAAACATTTTTCTAGTCTTGATTTAACACTAAAAACATGATTAGTTTCTTTTAAAACCATGATCATGTAAATCTTGTAAATATCTTTGGTTTCTTGAGAAAATTATTTTTGTAATCATCCATTTACAAGACTTATAACATGCATCAATTATCATCATACTCAAAAACAACTTCATTTTCAAGTTCATGTTGAACATAAAGGATGATCATTTTGATTTTCACAAGATTCATCCTCTCACTTGCAATATTATGTGTTTAATCACAATCTAGCAAGCTTCTTATGATGAACAACATCATAATCACAAGAAATCAACAATCAAGTATCATACATACACTAAATCAACATAGATTCTTATGTTATTAAGCTTTATGTGAAAGATCATCTTCTTGTTTCTTTAAGATTCTTATGATTAACAATTTTCATAACACTTTAACCACTAAAATTAGAAGTAAAAACAAGATTATAGGAGCTTACTACTAGCATTATGGCTAGGGAAGAACAAGTATGAAGATGATGAAGATTTGAAGTGGTTAATAGCTCCTAGAGGTGGTCCTTCAATCTCCCTTGCTTCCAAGCTTCTTAGATATGCTTGTTACACCCTTAAGAGTCCTTAGAATGCTTGATAGTTGAATGAAAATGGTGGGAGTATGGAGGTGGGTTGGGGCCGTAAACAAGAAGGAGGAGGAGGAGAGAGATGAAGTTGTTTGCAATGTTAAGAATGAAAGAAAAATGATGGTCTTGAGGTTTATAAAACAATCCTCCAACATGTATTTAACTCTTGGTTCTTATGTTCCTATACATCTTTACAAATCAAATAAAATATAAGAAAGAAATCCCAAGTGGGTCCCCCATGTCTAACCGTCCATAAAGGGGGGGGGGGGTCTAGTTGTGTTTCAAATGTTAGTTAGGGTCTTGGTTAGATTTTAGGGATTTTAGTTAGGGTTATGTGTGTTATAGTGTTTTACGATGTGTTATGATGTTCGGTGACCATAACTAGCTTCGTAACGCTAAAACAATGCTTCTAGTGAAAATTTGGTGTTTCGGGTAGTGTCTGGTTGTTCGTTTGGTTACCGGTTCGTTAAGGTGCTAAATTGCGCAGTTTAGTGTGCTTTATGTTGTCTTTTATGACAGTTTTGATTCCCGACACTTAGGATGGTATTCTGGACCATTAAACCATAATTCTGCATTATATTTTGTTATTAGAAAGCTGATTTTTGCTGAATTTGGTTGTTTTCTGCAGAATTCTGTAGTTTTAGTGTGTTTCTCTTTCCGGCACCTAAATCATCACTAGAAAGGCAGTTTTATGATCCCTACTTTCCTACACAATATTCTAGTGTAACTCTTGGCTTCAGGGCTCACTCTGTGTCTTAATATCATGTCTGACTGAGTACTGAACTCCCGTCAGTACTGCTAATTTGTCTGATAACTGTGCTAACTTTGTTCTGTGCACTAACTAAACCATATTGTGTTGCATGTAATAATGATGAACAATCTTGCAACATGAAATGCCTTTGTATGTATATGACAGTAATCAGAAATTCATTCGTCTTGTTAATTCAATCATGCACAGTCATTAAAGTACAGATTACTGTTTGTTATTGTACGGAATACATGGAAAAGTGCCGGTTGTCACATTAATTTTTTTTCTTCTATGTATTCTGCCTTTTTTTAAGATAATTAAATGATATATTTCTCTATTTATTTGCAAAACGCCAAAAAATACTACAAAAGGTTATTGCTTACAAAACACCAGAAATAACAAAAAATATTTTTCCTGCTTAACATTTTATTTTCTCCGTTATTGTATTTTCACATCTTGGTCTGCATAACGCCATTTAAAAAAAGGCCAAACTTGGAAGATGGGACGTTTATCACCATAGAAAAACTGATAAAAGCTGATCAAAATAGTAAATACAAACACTAACTGAAAAGACGGTTACTTTATTACTATTATTTATTATAATAAAAAAATCCCGCCTAAACTACGCGCCAAAAAACTCTTATAAGAGAGGGGTCTACACACAATGAATTGATCACACCCAAAAAACAAACATCATGTTCTCTAGAAACCACTCACTTTAAAACGCTAAAAAAGGTTAGTTAAAATAACCACAGATGGCAAAGCTTTCACTGAATGAATTCTTCTCTGAGGGGGTTATTTCTATAATCTTTTGCTGAATGAGATGGACAAATATTCAAGAAAAAGAGACTGAATATGTTATCATGTGAGCTTTGTTCTTGATGAATATAGGCATGGTATAAAGGGATCAACACAAGTGTAAAATGCTATTTTGGACTCCATTATTATAAATAGCATCAAGCAAGAGTTGATCTTCAATGACATGCCACCAAACAAGAATATCACACCAAAAAACAGGATGCCACTTAGAAGCTTCGTCTAAAAAAGACGGGGTTTATGTAGGAAAGTTAGCATCTAGCTAAGGTATTCAAAGGTTTAAAACGCCAAAAACAAATTCAAGAAGAAGAGACTGATGACAGTGAAGATTCGGATGAGAAAATAGATTATCATTTTTAATTTTTTTTCTTTTTCACTTTATATTGTTTTGTTATCAAATTATCTGTTGTTTTGTTATGTAATTCTCTACAAATAAAATACATTATTATATAAAACGCCAAAAACTACAAATATCAAAACGCTAGTAGTATGAAAACTGTGAGAACGGGTGCTGGCAAAGCACCTTGTCAATGTATTAAACGCCAGACAAATTGACTAAACGCCATAAAAAACATTTGGTCTTATTGTAATCTTATGAAAATATTAATGACTCGTAGTGAATTATTATACAACGCCATAAAACGCCAAAAAATTTGACCAGAGAAAACGCTATAACGCCAAAAAAAAATTATCTATGTGACACAAAAACATTTAATTCAACGCCAAAAAGTTTAATGAATACAATTAACGCCAAAATAATCTTAGACGCTAGAAAATGTTATAGCACGTTGGGAAAATAAAAGAAGATTGAAAAGACAAAAACCCCTCAACCCTAATCATATCCCGCGCCACGTGTTGGGCCAGGATGTGTTCTCACCGTTCACACACTTTTGAGCGTTTTCTCCTGATCCCGACACTATATATATATATATATTATTTGACAAGGGGATGGTTCATTGGGGAACACTAAAAAAGTGGAGAACAACGAGGAACCGACTCAAACGAACACCGACTGGACTCATTCCAGCGGCGTTTGAACCGGTTCGTCAAACCCTAACTAAGATCTCTTAACCCTAAACCCTAAATCCTAACTCCTAAACTCTAAACCCTAAAGCTAAAAAATAAGGCTAAAACCTAAGCTAAATCGTAAATTCTAAACTATAAACCCTAAAAGCTAAACCCTAAAGGCTAAACCTAAAGCTAAACCCTAAAGCTAAACCCTATAGCTAAACCCTAAACCCTAAAGCTAAACCCTAAACCCTAAAGCTAAACCATAAGGCTAAACCCTAAAGCTAAACCCTAAAAGCCAAACCCAAATATATTTAGGGTTTAGGGGTTATGATTTAGGGTTTAGGGTTAAGAGATCCTAGTTAGGGTTCGAAGAGCCGGTTCCAACGCCACTGGAATGAGTCCAATCAGAGTTTGTTTGAGTCGGTTCCCCACTGTTCCCCACTTTTTTAATGTTCTCCAATGAACCTCACACTATTTGACAATTATATCAATTAACATATACCTATAACTTTTTAACACACATATATAATTTAATTTTTATAAAACAATTCTACCCAATCCCAAAGATAAAAATCTGAAATCTTGATTTATGAACCATTTTTCTTTTCAAAAACAATTCTACCCAATCCCAAAGATAAAAATCTAAAATCTTGATTTATGCACTATTTTTCTTTTCACAGTTCCAAGACAAAAATCCAAATACATGAATTATAAAATATTTATGATAATTATTGAAATTATTCGTAACATTCAGAAAACTACTAACTTGAAAACTGAGTTGATAAACCCATATACTAAACTAAAGATTGGGTAAAATAAATTTAGAGGAAAAAAAACACATTTAACAGTATATTTTTTTATCAAAACATTAATGGTTTCAATTACTCATATGATTAGATAAATTTGGAATAAAACTTAGAATAAAAACACGTTTGACAATATATATTTTTTAATCAAAACCTTCATGGCTCCAATTACTCATATGAGCCATAAGCATATAACAAAAAGAAAACATTAGCTTATGTGACTTCGTCTTCCTCAAAAGCCCTGTCACTAAAGGTATTTATTTTCAAACTTTTCCTTGGTGATTAATTTGAGACACCGGGTTTCAAAGAGTTGGAAAGATTAGGAGTCAGTTTAGTACCTTGACGGTAAATAATTATGGTTCGAAATTTTAGTTTGGTATGACAATAAACCGATCTCGTTGTTCGGAGATGATCCACATTCTAGCAACACGTGGCGGTTCATTGAGGCTGGAGATGCACAATGGGGCGCATGGCATGGTGTTTCAAGGGCTGTAATAGGGGTGTCGATTTGGGGTGTCATAGGGGTGATCGATCTTCACCAGAAACTAGAAACTAACTGGCAAAGTTAGGCAATATGGAGTAGGGAGGGGAAGAAGATGGGTTCCTAATACCGATCTTTATTGTTATTATAACTACATGCATTTAAACTAAAGCAAGACGTGCCTAAATAAATGTCGTAATTTTTTTTTTTTTGAAAGATAACTTTTATAAACACCCCGGCCTCGCTAAAAACAGCACAGAACCGGAAAACCACTACAACATATACAATGGGCTATTTCACCAATCATCCCAAGCTAAATCAGAAAACCTGGACCTACCTATTTTTGAGCCAAAAAAAGCTAAGCGACTTGACCTCCCCAAAGATCTCTTCCCTATTAGCATTTACACCCGAGAATATCTTAGCGTTCCTAGCTTTCCACACGCACCAACAGGCCACAATAACCAAACCGAAAATAATCACTTTGGCCTTCTTCTCAGCCGAAACATTGTCATGCAGTTTCATAATGTCCCAAAACACCCTTAATGAGATTATTAATTTTCTGTCCGTTAACCAATAATTTATTCTCCAATCTAACAATGTTCTTCCACGTCCCTGAAATCGACGCATTGGAAGGTAAAACTGACCAAGATCTACTATTACCATGGCAAGCCGCAACTACTTTACTCAATAAAGAATTAACATCATTTTTGAACCTCCAAATCCATTTCGACAATAAAGCTTCGTTAACTAATTTAAGTTTGCTAATACCGAGCCCTCCAAACTTTTTCGGACGAGTAACAACATCCCATGCCACCCAATTCATTTTTCTCACCTCCTCCGACCTTCCCCACAAAAAATTACTCATAAGAGCTTCCAATTTATTGATCACTTTAACCGGCGCTTTGAACAAAGAAAAGAAATAAATCAGAAGGCTCTCGAGAACCGCTTTGATCAAAGTCACCCAACCACCGATCGACAGAAAAACCGGTTCCAAATAAAAATGTCCTAAATGGCCAGTATAAGTGGACGACAGAATTGAGGGCAGTATGAAGGATGCAATATGGAAACGGAATTACATGATAGCATTTATTTTCTTTATGATGACATTGAGATAAATATGTTAATAATAGTCTACCAAATCAACATTACAATTTAAATCAATTGTTTTATTGATTTGAACGACTTCAACTTTTAAATTCAATAATTACTAAACTAAATCATCATTCCAAATTCATTCTATCTCTAATTCTCTATAATGTCTTTTTCCCAAAATTCCCATTTAGTTGATCTATTTAAATAAATATTTAAATCTCATTTAAAACCACAAACAATAAAATAGTGCGTGTTATCAATAGACGAGGAAAATAATTGTCAAAACGAGTCGGATTTCGAAGGTCCGTTTTGAAGGATGTTACAGAAGGGCATGAACGCACTTTATAGATGAAATACAAATAGAAATCCCTAATTAGGGACACTAAACACTAAAACACCTTAACTTTTTGGTGAATACACATAACTGCACTTTGTCCGTTCCGCGCCGAATTATAACAAAATAAAATGTCCGCGACACTAAAATCCAGCATTTTAATGTCCGTAGGACTTGTAAATAATATAATACACCTCAAATGAACTTGGGAATATCAATTGGATATTTGAAACACAAATCTCCGGTACTACGTCGCAACGACCACAACTTCACCATTTTTGCGCCGACGAACTAGTTAGCGGTATTTTTACCACTCTAACACCTAAACTAACATCCTAGTGAGCCACCTTTTGGCGTCGAAAATATTGTCGTAACGTTAATGGCACAAGTATTCATTAAACCCCCCTAAACCCCTAAACACTTTTATAAACTTTACAACTTACATTTTATATAACTTTTATAAAAAAATGTAAAGCTATACCCCTAGTTTAGTCAATGATGTGCACAAAATGCAACATATAAATTACATCAATCGTGGCATAAAACTAACCCTTTTTAGTACTAATGTTGGAAAAAGTGTGCTTTTGTCTTCCTTTTGTATTTTCAGGATCAAATGAGCTCAAATGAACAAAAGAAGCAAAAAGGTAGCTAAATCTAACATAAATACAAGAAAAGGAACAAACGTGGCATGCTCGACCTCCCGACAGCATCTTCCCAAGCAAAACAAGAAGACAGGTGTGCCAAAATGTCAGCAGAAAAGACAAAGTGGTAGAAGCTTCTATTGCTCACCACGGGGCCATGCTCAGCGGACACGGGGGCGTGGTCAACTGTTGCAGACGCATTTAATGAAATTGCAAATTGCAATTAATGAAGAGAGAGAGTCGGATGGACACGGGGCCGTGCCCAGTGGACACGGGGCCGTACCCGAGCTTCTGTTCAGCCTATAAATAGGAGTGCTTGGAGCTCTTGCAACTCATCCCTTGGCACACCACCTCTCTCACACTTCACCAACCACCCACCACCATCACAACACCATCATCCACCACCATCATCCATTGTCCATCATAGAGTGTGTGAGTCGTCTCGGGATCCAAGATTGATCGTAAGAGTTCTTGATAATCAAAGGCCATGTTTGCCTAAGTCTCTTACATCACTTGGTGAAGACAAGTGTTTACTGTAATACTTTTTATTTTTAATCTTTTGCACTTTTTAATTGGTTTTGTATTAATGACTTTAATTACTAGTTTCTTATGTTGAAGGTGATTCTTCCTTATCGTTTGTCCGTGGTGTCTTAGCATTATTTTACTGTCTATATAAAATAAAAGATTTTCACCATTCATATCTCCACGGTCTATATGGAGGTATGTTGGCTACGTGGTCGGGGGTTAAGTGAATGGTTTGGTAAGAGTCTTGCTATTGTTCAGTGTATAGATCCTGCAAAGGACCTGGGTCAAATTTAGTAGGACCTCATTCAATACCCAAAGGTATTGGATGGCGGGGGTCCAAACTCTTTGATCCCCTCATAAGTTAAACTACTATTAAAACTTTAACCTGGCTACTTAGGAATGTATCCCTGCTGACTGAGACTACTTAGCCGAGGGTAACGTCACCTTCAAAAGAGGGGCCTACCACATTAAGCATTAATAACTTAATTAATTATCTTTCAATAATCCGACCCTTTAGGATTGTATCCTTGCTGACTCAAACTACTGGGTTGAGGGTAACGCCACCTTCAAAAGAGGGGCCTACTACAATAACTAAGATAATCTCTTAAACAAGTGCAAAACTGTGAAAATAATCAAAGGTTACACTACACACGAGTCGGATCCAAGTGATTCATCTTGTCTATCTGTTTTTATTTTTAGCATTTTAGTTAGTTTTATTTTTCTAGTTTAAAAACCTTTTTCTAACATTTTGAATTGATTAGACGTTGAGGATAAACCGGTACTAAAAGCTCTTGTGTCCTTGGACGACCTCAGTATTGTTGGTACATTAATGTCTATCGCCTCCGTCATCTCAGTTCGTAGCTGAAACAGAAGAACTATAGTGTTTACAATGTAATATCTTGTTACTAAAGGCAAGGTGGCATTATTGTAAATAAGGAAAGATTCCTTATCACCTTTGGCCTATAAATAGAAGCCTTAGGCTTTTAGTTAGGGACTTTTGCCATTTTGATCTTTGGAGCTTAGAAGCTAGAGAGAGAAAGTAAGAGAGAGAAAGGCAAAAGGTGATTCACGGTTCTTGTATCTTTTCAGATCTATCAAAGAATCACGTTAATAGTACGTCTCGTGTGTTTCGGTTATTCACGTTCACGGTTTCCGCACGTCGAACGTGTCATACGCAATCGTTTCGGAGTCAAACCGGTCCTAACAAGTGGTATCAGAGCAGGAGCTCGATTGCACAGATCAAACGCACGAATTCGCACAGAAATCCTTCAGATTCAGAGTCGAATTTACTCGAATTTGTCAAATTTCTTCATACTTTCTTGTTCTTCACGTTTTTATCTGAAAATCGCAAAATTAACAGTGTTTTTACGGTTGAAATTGGATGAAATTTTGATATGTTGTGCGCCTATATCTGATCTATGATCCTACAAATTTTCAGGTCAAAATTCCAAGCCGTTTGAGAGAAATCAGTGATTTTGTGTTCGTTTGAGCTGAAACTGTTCGTCATGTTGATGTCAAACTCTGTTCGATCGAACAGCAGAATTTCCTAACCGATCGGCTAGCAAAGTCCCACTCGAACAGCAATACCTTCCTACTCGATCGAGTAGGCCAACCGTTCGGTTAGGCTACTCGAACGGCTAGCAAAGTGCTAACCGTTCGAACAGAAAAATCTCACTCGAACAGCATATTTTTCTATTCGATCGGACAGCTCTCTTGTTTTGGATCGAACAGCTTATTGTGCACTTCAATCGAACAGCTGTTCGATCGGCTAGAAACTCTTGATCGAACAGCATATTAGTGCACTTCAATCGAACAGCTGTTCGATCGGCTAGAAAGTCATTCAATCGAACAGCTGGTTAAAATTGGTTCGAACAGGAAATTATCACTCAGCAACTACACTCAGCCGAACGAACAGAATAAGCATACCTTTGAATCGAACAGCTGTTCGATCGATTGGCCTAATCGAACGGCTAGCATCTCCTGTTCGATCGAACAGCAGCAGGTGTAGCATTTCTAGCCGAACGACTAGCACCTCCAAGTCGTTCGAACAGCAGCATTCATTAAAAGCCATTGACTTTTTGACTCTGTTCGATCGAACAGCACAGCATTCCTAGCCGAACGGATAGCATCACTTTCCTAACCGATCGGCTAGCATACCTATTTCCACTCGATCGGCTAGCACTACCTCCTGACCGATCGGCTAGCATCCTATGCCTACTCGATCGGCTAGCATCCCTCCCTACTCGATCGGCTAGCATCCATTACTACTCGATCGGCTAGTAACCATCCCCATCTATTCGGTTGACAAAAAAAAAAAAAATCAAATTGAATAAATATTTTAGAATTGATTTGAATCATAAAAATTTTTAATCATATCAAATCAATTAACTTTCAAAATTAAGTTTGTTAAAAGTCTTTGAACTAATCAGTTGTTTACCAAAATTCATTCAGGTGATTCGAGGTAATTCAAAGAAAAAGCATCATGGCTGAAGAATTTTATAACACGTTTTTCAACGCATTCACATCTGAATCATCCGAAGTTACAACTGTTACACCAAAAACCATCACAAAGGCAATCAATGAGAACATCAAGCATGATAACTTTTACGGAACACATTCTAAACCACCAACGCTTGAAAGCATTGAAGATTACACTTGGTGGAAAGAAAGATTTATTAATTGGGCAAAAGCGTATGCACATGAAAGTTGGTTTTGTCTAGAATACGGATACGAAAAGCCAAAAGATGATAAAGGTGAAGATCTACAGTTCAAAAAATTCTCCAGAGACGACAGAGCAGAATTTGCCGCTGAACAAAGGATGATCGCATTGATACAATTAGCAATTAGAAACGATATATTTGCATTATTAAATCATAGCGGGACATCCAAATCGGTTTGGGAAGCTTTACGTATTAAAGCTGAGGGTGGCAAACAAATTAAAAAGAACAAAATCGCGCTAATTAAAAAGGAATTTGATCTTTTTGATAGTTTAAAAGGAGAATCGGTGAGGCAAATGATAGAAAGATTCTGTCACCTAAAAATCGAACTCGAAAGATTTGAAATTGCTAAAACAAGAGAAGAAATCATCGATAAAGTGATTGAAGCGTTACCACGAGTTGATCAGTGGCAAACGTTTGTGTTTATTTTGAAAAATGATGATTCATATGATACAATTTCTCTTGATGCATTGTTTGAAAAGATTGAGAGTCATGATCTAGAGCTGCAGAAGCAAAGCAAGATGACAGAGTCTTCACGACAACAGAATGTCGGCTTGTATTACAAAAGTAGTGTACTTTCAGAGAAAGGCGTTGGTTCACCAAAAACAGCATTCGTTGGTGAAAAGATGAATGAATCTCAAACAACGTCAACAAGTCATCATTCTGGATATCATTCATCTTCACAAACAAATTCAGAAGACACAGATGAAATTTTATGCAACATTGCTCTTAAACTGAAAAATTCTCCAGCAATGAGTATCAATGCAGCGAAGCAGCAAATGAGCTTTCTTGCATCTGTCCTGGAATCATATGAAGGTCTGGTAGCTGGAAAAATCGGTAATTCTGAACTGACGAAAGAAGACTACGACCAGATTGATCCAGAGGAGATGGAGCTTATTGATATTCGTTGGTGTTTAGCAAGCTGCATTAGGAGAGCTCAAAGATACATGGAAATTACTGGGAAACAATCTCTTGGTGGTCCATCAACAAAGCTTGGATTCGATAAGTCAAAAGTGACCTGCTTCAAATGCAAGCAAAAGGGTCATTTCAAAAGAGAGTGTAAGAATGCAGAAGTTGCTGAAAGAAATGAACGTCCTTTCAATGATGATTATTATCAAAAGGCGATATACCATCGAAGCAGAGAAGAGCCAAAGTTGATTGAAGATAGACCAAAAACAACTTCAAGAGCTTGTCCTGTCATATATCCTGATGAAGGATATGATTGGTCTCAAATTTGTCCAGAAGAAGATCGAAATGATATTGTTCGCAAAACAGCTCATGGGAAAGCTACGACAGCACCAAGAAAGTTTGCGAATGTTGCTGAAATTAAAGAAGAAAAAGAACCTGCTAAAAACCATGAAGAAAAGATTGAGAACAAAGAGAAAACTCGAGAAGAGATCTTGAGTGAGAAAACACATAAAGAAAGAGATGTGGTTTACAGAAGAATGGATGAGATGCAGGAAGAATATGAGAATGCTGTCAGCAACAAACGATGGGACAAGAAGAGAGAGTGTTATTACAACAGAGAAGGAGAACCAGTTGTTCCAAAGAAAGATATAATCTTTGATGATGTTCTTCTTGCTGTCCCGTTGAGAGCTGAATATTACAGAAGAGTGACGAAAGATGATGCATATGTTAAACAATACGAGAAAGATATCCGATATGCTATGCTGTCATGCTTGAGAAAAAGGGATGAAGAGAAAATGAAGAAGAGTGTTGAAGAGATGGTAGTTAATCTGAAGAAGGTTGCTGAAGAAGTCGAAACAGAAGCTGTAAAAGTTGAAGCTGTGAAAGAAGTTGAAGAACAGCAAATTGAAGAAGAAGAAATGAAGGATGTAAAGTCAGATGCTGGTGATGTTGGCGAAGAAGTCAGTGTTGAACAAAAGCTGAATGATGCTGAGATGAAGCAGCCAGAGGAAGCTGAAAACACCGAAGTGCCAAACACTGAGGTACATTCTGATTCTGAATTCTTAAAACCATTTGAACAGTGCAAGAAATGCATGGTACCGTGCAGAGCTTGTACAGAAAAAGATGAGCAGTTCAGAATAAAAGAACTTGAATTCACAAAATTCGAAAACATTTTCAAAATTAAATGCAAAGAAATGTTAGAAAAAGAAAAAGTTTTACAAGAAAATGATGAAAAACTTTCAGAAAAATGTAACAAATTAGAAAAAGAAAATGAGGTTTTGAAAGAAAACGTTTTGAAAATGACAAATAAATGTGAACAAAAAGAGATTGCTTGTCAAGAAATGAAAAAGGAATATGATTCAATGAAATTATCATATGAGATTATAAAAGAGTCATATGAAAAAGTGAAAGACGAAATGAAATATGCTCAATCTAGAATGAATTATATGTCTGAAACAACAAAAGAGCTAAAACGAATGTATGCTATAAAACAAGATGTTGTTAATTCATATATTGAGGATATTGCTAAGCTAAAGCAACAGATTGTTGATTTAGAACAGGAAAACAACAAGTTAAAAAGTTACCATGTGTCGTCATATGTGCTTGAACGAATTTTCAATATAAAACCGGGTGATGGTGAGTCTGAGCAGAACAAGAAAGGCATTGGCTCAGAGTTTCATCAAGTTCCACCACCGGAAAAGTTTGCATTTTATGATGAGGAAAAGGTCGAAAAAGCTTTTAACATGGTAGACAAATTGCCAGACAACATTGACATAACCTATTTCAAATCTGATGATATTCATGATTCAGAGGTGGTAGGTAAAGTCGTTGAAAGTGTCTTGAACGAAGAGTCGGTTCATACAGGTAAATCTGAATCACATGATGAAGATGAAGGAAATCTTCATGATGCATATCTGAAGAACACAAAATCTGAGAAAAGTTTGAATGATGATTCAAAGGGATTGGTTTATACCATGATTGGATCGGACAAATTATTCTTAGACGTTGTATTCCCGATTCAGAATGTGATTTCAGAAAAGATTGACAAAGTTTTCAAGATGGTTGAGATTGAAAAATCTGAAATTCCAAAATTTGCTGGTAAAGGTCACAAAACTTTTTATAACAAACCTGGTTACAAGAAGAAAAACATGAAGGCTGGGTTGGGTTATAAGAAGAAACAAAATTGGAATAAAAATAAAACTCCGAATTTTCAGGCAAAAATGAACTTCGTTCACGGAACAAGTTCAGAAGAAGAGAAAGAACTCAAATTTAGACAACAGTCAAATGAAGAGTTTCAGGCCCAGAAAAAGCAACAACAACAGGTCAAAGATGTTTCAAAGAGAACATGCTTTAAATGTGATCAAACAGGACATCTTGCTCGCAAATGTCCAAATCTGAAACCTGTTGGTGTTGAGACGAAAAAGAAGTCTGTTTATGTTCAAAAACAGAAATATGAAGTTGTGAATCAAAAGTCAACCAAGTTTGAATCAAAGCAAACTTGGAAGTCAAAATTGTCAAAGGCTGACTCACAACAAACTTGGAAACCAGTGACACCCGAACTTAGAACAACACAAAGTTGGAAAACAACTGTTGATGCAACAAAACCAAACCAATTTTGGAAACCAAAAGATGTTGTTCAGAGTCCAAATGTTCAAAAAGAGTCACATTTTTACAAACGTGGGACTCCAAAAGGTCAAACATGGAGTGTTAAGAAACATGTTGATTTGGTTGAAAATGAGAAACAAAAACAAATCTGGAAATCGAAAACAGAAACAGAAAGTTCAACTTATGAGGTGAAAAAGGCTGAGGAGTCAATTTCGATTGAATATGATGCAAATTTTCCACCACTTAAGGCTGAAAACTTTAAAATTCAGATTGCTAGAGTCAAGGTTACACCCAAGGCTGGTGAGTCTTGGGTGGATACAATGTTTGGTTGAACAATTTGATCTGCCGGAGCTTCCTTTATCGCGAAGCATGAATCGGCATCCATCTTTAATGAAAAGAAAATTATTGGGTCGTATTTGATAAAATTTGACTGTGCAGGTGTTTCTGAAGAAAACTGAATGTCAACTAAAGGAGAAACGAAGCAGCCTGGCACCGGAGGCTGCTGATCCCTGCAATGGTTAAACAGGGAGTTTGTTTGATTTCTGTAAATAAATAAACAATATTTTCAAAAACTCTAAAAATTAAAAAAAAAAAAAAAAAAAAAAAAAAATTTCAAAATTATGTTATTTGAATTTGCCGGAACTCCCAGGTTGGTAATTGAGGAGTAGGAATCGGCATCTTTCTTGAGAAATGTTTTATCAAGGACATTAAGTTGTACTTGATTTAACTTTCGAATTAATTGATGAAAGAACAAGGTGATGAATAAACCCCGTGTATGAATTAAACAAAACTTATTTTCCGGAAAAACCATTTTGATTAAAATAAACTTAAGTGTTTTGAAATCATAATGGGAAAATAGTTTGTTTGTCAGGGGATGTTCTGATTGAATACGCCGAAACCCTCACGGCTGACCAAACATGATTAATTTCACTAGATTGAAAAACGGTTTTTCAAACTGTAAAAGATCAATGTGTTGTAAATCATGGGGGTACATCTGTAAATCAGTGCATGAGAAGCAGAAAATGGATGGCGAGACAAAGCTATCAGTATCAGGTTGTCAAATTTTCTTTAAATGGTTTTGAATTTTAGGGGGAGTAAGAGATATTATTGTCAGAAAATCAGAAAATCCAAAAACATTAGAAAATTTGAAAAAGCCAAAAACATGATAAAATTCAAAAATTTGAGTTTTGTTGATAAAAGAGGAAATGATAGTACATCAGTGGACTATCACAGCACGCTAAAGAAATGTAATGTCAAATGTGATAAATGGTCTCACTGATGATGTGACGATAGGTTTTCGTACATTTAGTAGATTTATTCGGGATATAAACCTAAATGATTAAAACTTGCGAAATTTGTGGGGAACACTACTTGGATATATAGGTAACCCCTGAAATCTCGTTTGAAAGGTCTCGTATTCTGATATACTAGGTATTAATACTCTATGATGTCTGGGGTATTATTCCGGGACTTCTGCTGAACGGTAGTTCTGACCTAGTCCTTGGATAATGCTTTGCAGTAAATGCTTGAAACATAGCATTCTAGTCCTCAGTGATTAGACAATAAAATTGATAATCATCTGTTGTAGCTAAAAGATTCTCTAAAGGGAACACACCGCAAAGTCGAAATTGATATCTCTCTGCTGAACGGAAGTTGTGACCTGAGATCCCTCAATTCTCGCATTAAACCCCTAATTTATGTACAGACATCATTGTAGTACTCTTGTCTGTAAGACTGAGTATTGAGATTCTGGATACGGGAGTATATTCAAGAGGTGGGACACATAAATCGAGCTAAGTTCCTAAAACATCTAAAGCATATCCTGAATAGATTGAAAATTGTGTGAAAATTTAAGAGGACAACTATATCGTTAATCGAGGTGAATCGTTTAGAACTTAAAATGATTAAAGCTTAACGGTGCTAGTGATTTGTTTCAAAAAACTGATATGATCCTCTTACACGAACTCAAACAAAAATATTGTCTGTAAATATGTTTGTACATATTTCTTTACTGCTTTATATTTTCAGAAAAATACAAAAAGATTTTGATTTCTGCTTTATTTTCGACAACCGATGTCTGAGTGCTAAGTTTCAAGATCGAAGTATGCTAATCGTGTTTCTGGAAATAAATCAAGTTCATTAATTTGAAACTTGAAGTTTTTAAAATTAAAATCAAAATTTAAAAACAGTTTGTGATATCTCCAAGGTCATTAATTTGAACTTGGATAATCAACCGTGAAGGATTTGGATGCTCATATTGTTAAAATCTTAAAAGAGTCAGTTTTTCGATTTGGATTCTTTAACGCTGTCAATTCTATAAAGCATTTTGATAGGGGGAGAGAGTCAAGATAATCCTGGATATTTTCATATTATTATATCTTAAAACCAGAATCTTGATTTAGAAAGTTTAAAGAGCCAGATTACGATTTCTGGACAATTTCAAAACAATGTCACTTATAAACGTATGAGTGTTTCAGATGTTATTCCAGACTACGATCCCGACAGCAGAGTCTGAGGGGAAGTCTGAAGACGAGCTCAATGCTAACGGAAGCGTGTAAGGAGCCAGGTATCGTTCCTGAAAGAGCTTGTATCTGGAAAGCCAGGTGTCGATCCCAAAGCACGGAAGCTTGACGAAAGGGGGAGCCTGAAGAGTTTACCGAAAGGGGAAGCTGAAGCTGAAGACAGATCCACCGGGATTCTATTCAAGCTAAAGTGAGAGAAAGAAAAGAAAAGAAGCTACAAGTCTGAAGATTTGAGATTGACTACGGCAATATCCAAGGGGGAGTCTGTTGGTACATTAATGTCTATCGCCTCCGTCATCTCAGTTCGTAGCTGAAACAGAAGAACTATAGTGTTTACAATGTAATATCTTGTTACTAAAGGCAAGGTGGCATTATTGTAAATAAGGAAAGATTCCTTATCACCTTTGGCCTATAAATAGAAGCCTTAGGCTTTTAGTTAGGGACTTTTGCCATTTTGATCTTTGGAGCTTAGAAGCTAGAGAGAGAAAGTAAGAGAGAGAAAGGCAAAAGGTGATTCACGGTTCTTGTATCTTTTCAGATCTATCAAAGAATCACGTTAATAGTACGTCTCGTGTGTTTCGGTTATTCACGTTCACGGTTTCCGCACGTCGAACGTGTCATACGCAATCGTTTCGGAGTCAAACCGGTCCTAACAAGTATCTTACCAACACTATACTACGTCCACGATGGGTGCACTTGCCCATATGTGTGTTTAGTGTTAGTAAATACCGTGTTTTATAAATTTAAAACTTGGCTAAAAAAGTGTAAAAGGGCTTAAAATATACACCTAAAATATATTACACTACACGCACATCAAGTTTTTGGCGCCGTTGCCGGGGAACACAAGGATTTTAAGGAAGTTAGGAATCAGCAGCCTAATCATTTTTTTTATTTTATTTTTATTTTTTAGGATTTTCTTAATTTTTCAGCATCTGTAGAACTCAGCACGGGCCGTGCCCGCTGAACATGCCCCGTGCCCAATCATTGGAATTGGCAATCCTGTTTTAAGTCAGACAGTAAGCTAAACACGCGGCCGCGCCCACTCAACACGCCCTCGTGCCCAAGATTCAGTTACTGAAAACAAAATTGTAAGATCCCAACGGTTGGTAATTTCTGACACAAAAATGAGTGATAATGATCTTTTTAACTTTCGGCACTCTTATGGTACTTGATGTCAATTATGTGGAGGCGGTCATAAAGAATTAGAATGCTATTTTCTAAACTATAAGCCCCACTATATAGACCCATCGTTTTCCTGTAGCCTTAAGAGGGGCGAAAGTAAAAATAATCCTTATCTCTCCCTCCAATGCGCCCAACCGGACATTTTAGGAGAAATGCTTCTTGATGAACTATTTCAACTAGAAGATCTGGTTCTTAATTGGTTAAAAGAACTTAAGATAGATTTCCTTAATTCATCTCAATACAATGACCAAGAAGAATTGTTGGGGTCGGTCGCATTCAAATAAAAACAACTTCGTTGTTCCCAACGTTACCTTCAACTCTAGCGAAGACTTGGACGATAGTCGTCCCTGTGGCGATTGTGCCATGAAGGACTCCCCATCGACTTCGTTCAATGCATACATAGACCTGAGCGATTCGGCATACACCTTCTTTAACGAGAGCCCGGAAAAGGGTTGGACTTGTCCACCTACATTTAGCATAGGAATCACCCTCATTGACAACCTCCTGCGTTCTCGTCTTAATCTAGAGCAATTAAGGTATCTTAGGCACTTTGGGGTTGTTCCATCCAGCAAGGAACCGCCCGATCCAGATAAGTTCCTTGAAAAGAGACAAACTTCATAATCAGCCTTTCGACACGGGGCCCTGCCCAGCCAACACGCCCCCGTGTCCACCAAAAGATTCCCTTCTGACTTTACATCAGAATACGGACAAAATGTGTCAGGATCTTGCCTACACATGGGGCCATGGCCAGCCGACACGGGGCCGTGTCCAACATGCTATCGTTTTCTATAAATGCGGCCAAGAATCCTGCACATTTGGACCATCCAGGGACAGAGATTTGAAAGGATCTTCTCTCCTACCATCCTAGGTATGTTCTAAAAGAAGATTCCAACAACCATCTTGTCCTTTCCTCTTTTATCCATTTCATTCTTCTTCATCTTTCTCCAAAACCTCCATTAAAGCTTGAGATTTCAAGCTTTATTGTAAGGATTGTTGAGTTTTATTCAAATAATCTTGTTAAAAATAAGTTGTATAACGTTGTTTTAAGTTATTATTGTTCAAAGAGGCTTCACAAATTAGAAAAATAACTTGAAACTTCAAGATTCCTTGTTCCAAAATTCTGCAGAAAGGTGAACACGGGGCCGTGCTCCTTGAGCATGGGGCCGTGTCCAAAGTACTGTTTCATTAAAATAAGCTATTTTTGGTTTGTTTTCATAGAATGTCAAGTCAAAACAGTGGAACATCTTCTGTACATTCAAGAAACAGTCGAAGAGGGAGAAGGCCTTCCATTGAAGCTACTATTGTACACTACACCACGGCACTACGGGAAGCTCTTGATGAAATGACTTCGGTGGAGGAGGTCCTAATAGACCGTATAAATTATCTTACGGTGGGGCTGGAAAATAGTTTTCAAGAAATTAACCTCTTGCACCAGAGGTTAAATATTCTTGTAACACCTCCCATGGAACCCATCCTCCCTCAAGAGGATTGGAACCTAGCACTTGGAATCAACAACCCTACCGAATGGGATGACATTCCAGCGGAGCCTCCCCTTGAAGATCTACAAGAAGTCCCGGTGGAAGTTGTACCTCCTCAAACCGACGCCAACGAGCCCGTCTTCCTCCTCCCAATGGAGATAGAGGAGTGGCTCGCCGACGTGTGAGGAACCCATGCCCGGAGAAAGGAGTTCTTTGAAGCCACATCTAACCGAGAGAATTATCTCTTAGGAAATTTTGCTAATTACAATAACTTTTAGGCTAGAACTCCTTGGTTTAAACTTCTTGTGCTCGCTTATCTAAATTATTAACTTCCTAGGATTATGTATTTCTCTCTATGATTTTAATGAAATGATGGTTTTAATGTTTGGATGGTGTTGTAATGAATAAAACACACTCGGGATGGTCAAGGATAACAAGGGAAACGAGAAACATCAACCCATGCACGAATACAAGGCCATCCGACAAAAATTTCTTTACTACAGCAAGTTCAGCACGGGCCGTGTCCGCCCAACGCGGCCCCGTGCTGCACAATCTGCAGAAAATGCCCAGTTCAGGTAACTGGACACGGGCCGTGTTCACTAAACACGCACCCGTGTCCAGGCTTCTGTTCCTCTTTACTAAATTTTGTCACTGGCACCTGAACACGGGGTCGTGCCCGGTCACCACGGGGCCGTGTCCAGAGTGCCAGTAACTTAAAATTTTGCTTTTTAACACCTTTTTACACATTCAATCAACCTAAAAACTTATTTTTGGGACACATTGAGGACAATGTGTAATTTAAGTGTGGGGGGATACAAAAACTTTGAATCTTGCAAGTCCTAATTAACAAGCCTTACACAAAACTCTATTGGAACCACTAATCACCCCAAATTTTTTTTTTCAAAAAATTTTCATTTTTTTACTTGTCTAAGTTTAAGTTGGGAATTTCAAGTTCTAAAAAAAGGTTATATTTTTACAAGTTTACAACTGATAGCGTCGTGACAAAAAAAGAACCAACATAAGAAAATTATGAAACGACGTGACAAGCTTAGTTAAAATTTGATTATATATACTTGATCACATAAAAACCCATTTCCACAAAAGTGAGTTTTGAGCCTTTATTGAGCATACAAATACATATCTTTACACTAAATGCTCATTTTTCGTTTCTTGTGTGAATAGCCGCTTGGTTCGTACGACTCTAGAACTTGCCACAACAATGCATTCCCGGTCCTTACCAACTTAAACCCGAGTAAGTAAATGATGGAGGCATTAGGACTAACCCTTTTTTCTTTCTACACCATTATTTTTCATTTTTTTTTACCACCTACCCAAAATCCCCCTAGTTAACCCCTTTGAGCCTAAACCTTTTTATTTCTTAATCCAAAACAATCACCCTTTTTACCCACCTAAACCTTTTTATTTTAACCATTTCTTTTAGTAACAAAGCTCGGTTTTTCTTATGACTAAAAAAAATTTATTTTGATGATGAAACCAAATAAACAAACAAGTTCATCAAAAATTACTTTGTTTGAAAGAAATGGTTCATCAAAATAAAATTGTGAAAAATAAAAAGTCTTTCAAAAAACAGACGCTTTTTACGCTTTTTGCCCTTTCACTAACCATTAACCCAACCACCCACCTTTAGCCCAAGCCTAATCCTTCACCCCAAAAGTCCTCTTGATATTTACAAAGTTATATAGTTAAAAAGGAGCAGGATTGATTGCTTGGCAAGCTTATGGTAGAAGTAAGTTCCATGCCGCTCTCGAGTGATTCACTAAAAATACACCTTCGGCCGAGTGTTGAGTGATCCCCCGTGAGGTATGTGAACTTGTATATAAATGGAATATTAAAAAGGTATGTTATGCCCTAATAAGTAATTTATCCTATGAAACGTTTTTAATAAATCATGACAAATAGGATTGTAAATAAATAAAAATAAAACCTAAATAAAGAATCTTGGAAATCCCGACACTCTATGACAAGCCCAAAAACCTTCTCTTCTACCAATTCCATTTGGGAGTGAAAAAGCCACATTCTAAAGAGTTTTGCTTGACGACAAGCAAAGATTCAAGTGTGGGGGTGTTTGATGTGCACAAAATGCAACATATAAATTACATCAATCGTGACATGAAGCTAATCCTTTTTTAGTACTAATGCTGGAAAAAGTGTGCTTTTGTCTTCCTTTTGTATTTTCAGGATCAAATGAGCTCAAATGAACAAAAGAAGCAAAAAGGCAGCTAAATCTGACATAAATACAAGAAAAGAAACAAACGTGGCATGCCCGACCTCCCGACAACATCTTCCCAAAGCAAAACAAGAACACAGAAGACTGAACACGCCCCGTGCTCAGCGAGCACGGGGGCGTGCCAAAGTGTCAGCAGAAAAGACAAAGTGGTAGAAGCTTCTATTGCCCACCACGGGGCCGTGCTCAGCGGACACGGGGGCGTGGTCAACTGTTGCAGACGCATTTAATGAAATTGCAAATTGCAATTAATGAAAAGAGAGAGTCGGATGGACACGGGGCCGTGCCCAGTGGACACGGGGTCGTGCCCGAGCTTCTGTTCAGCCTATAAATAGGAGTGCTTGGAGCTCTTGCAACTCATCCCTTGGCACACCACCTCTCTCACACTTCACCCACCACCCACCACCATCACAACACCATCATCCTCCACCATCATCCATTGTCCATCATAGAGTGTGTGAGTCGTCTCAGGATCCAAGATTGATCGTAAGAGTTCTTGATAATCAAAGGCCATGTTTGCCTAAGTCTCTTACATCACTTGGTGAAGACAAGTGTTTAGTGTAATACTTTTTATTTTTAATCTTTTGCACTTTTTAATTGGTTTTGTATTAATGACTTTAATTACTAGTTTCTTTTGTTGAAGGTGATTCTTCCTTATCGTTTGTCCGTGGTGTCTTGGCATTATTTTACTGTCTATATAAAATAAAAGATTTTCACCATTCATATCTCCACGGTCTATATGGAGGTATGTTGGCTACCTGGTCGGGGGTTAAGGGAACGGTTTAGTAAGGGTCTTGCCATTATTCAATGTATAGATCCTGCAAAGGACCTGGGTCAAATTTAGTAGGACCTCCTTTAATACCCAAAGGTATTGGATGGCGGGGGTCCAAACTCTTTGATCCCCTCATAAGTTAAACTACTATTAAAACTTTAACCCGGCTACTTAGGACTGTATCGCTGCTGACTCAGACTACTTAGCCGAGGGTAACGTCACCTTCAAAAGAGGGGCCTACCACATTATGCATTAATAACTTAATTAATTATCTTTCAATAATCCGACCCTTTAGGATTGTATCCTTGCTGACTCAAACTACTGGGTTGAGGGTAACGTCACCTTCAAAAGAGGGGCCTACTACAATAACTAAGATAATCTCTTAAATAAGTGCAATAGTGGGAAAATAATCAAAGGTTACACTACACACGAGTCGGATCCAAGTGATTCATCTTGTCTATCTGTTTTTATTTTTAGCATTATAGTTAGTTTTATTTTTCTAGTTTAAAAACCTTTTTCTAACATTTTGATTTGGTTAGACGTTGAGGATAAACCGGTACTAAAAGCTCTTGTGTCCTTGGACGACCTCAGTATCTTACCAACACTATACTACGTCCACGATGGGTGCACTTGCCCATATGTGTGTTTAGTGTTAGTAAATTTCGTGTTTTATAAATTTAAAACTTGGCTAAAAAAGTACAAAAGGGCTTAAAATATACACCTAAAATATATTACACTACACGCACATCAGTCAACATGGTGGACCCCACCATATCAACCTACAACATGGTGAGAATGGTTGAAATCTTTGAAAGGTATGGTAATTGAATTTGTTTATGTGCATTGTTGGTGCAGTCATCTGTCGTCTTCGTCTTAATATCGAGTCTCGGTTTACAAACTTGAAGCTGAAAGTTTGAAGCTGAAAGTTTGAAACTGCTGAAAGTTTGAAACTGCTGAAAGTTTGAAAGTCCTGTCCGTTTGAAATGTCTGTCCGTTTGAAAGTTCCTGTCCGTTTGAAAGTGTTTCAAACGGAAGGGTCAATTAGTATAAATAGGTTTCAAACTTTCTCATTTGTAACTTTTCGGCTAGAGCAACGAAGTGCTGCCGAAGTGTTGTCAGGTTGTAAAACGTTACGAAATCAATCATACAACAGTTTAAAGAGTAAATCTAGCTGAATTGAGCTCTATACGTCTGTTTCCGCCGTTCGTTTAGAGATAAACTCTTCTGATTGACTCGTTCGGGTCTGAAACCGATCCTACAAGTGGTATCAGAGCTCAGGAGGAAGAGTTCTATACAATTCAGCTGCATTTTCTACTTCTACACCTTTCTTTCTCAAAATTTTCAAGTTTTCACGGTTGAAATTGGCTAAAACTTTCACAATGTGTGTGTAATGGTGTTTTAACAAAGCCTTGAGAATCTCAGCTTAAAACTCGACATAAAAGTGGTAAAAATAGCTTAAAAAAGGGTGTCCGTTTGAACGAATATTGACTTGTCCATTTGAAATCACTTCCCATCGTTTGAAAAATAGTTTCTGTCGTTTGAAACATTCTACCTGTCGTTTGAAATAGCTTCCTGTCGTTTGAAATTCACTTCCTGTCGTTTGAAAAGTAAATCTATCGTTTGAAGCATGTTAACCATTTGAAGTGACCATTTGAACTTGTCCCATCGTTTGAATGACCCATACCGTTTGAATATATCGTTTAAAAAATTATCACCGTTTGAAATCATCGTTTGAAAATGATATCCGTTTGAAAATTGTCAAACCGGTTGAAGAAATATCATACCGTTTGAAACAGCCATTGACCGTTTAACATAGCCACCGTTTGAAACATATGGCAGTTTGAAATCATAAGTTGTCAGTACATGTGACAAAATTTGTCACGGCCCAATCACAAAAGGAGTCAAATTGTTGTTTGGCAGCTACAAGTAAAAATAAAAAGGAAAAGTTGAATCTGAATATTGATGAACCATGTGAATGTCTGTTAGTTACTGAGTTTATGTTCGGTCCAATAAGAGTAAATAAATATATAATCGGCCCTATCAAAAAGAGATAATCATGTCAGTGTATGAGGCCCAATCAGCTTGTTAGTTTGTTTAGACTTTTTGAATTTTATAGTGACAGTTCTCTTAGATACCGATCAATATTAGGCCATTTGTAATAGATTGGAAATTGTTATTAGATAACCGGTTCCCATGTCATAGTTCTCAAACTCATTTTGTCAGCCCACTATACCAAGCCCATGTGATTGGAACATTTATGTGTGTCAAGATTGTCATCGGTTTAATCTGATCAAAAGCTTCTCGACCCAAAACAGTTCATTAACCCAATCAAGTGATAAGTGATATCGAGTAACGGACCAAGTCTCAACATCAAATTCATTTCCAAATCCGAACAGTTTGGAGTTCAATAGTCTCAAAGGCTCAGTTCACTTGAAAAAGTCCGTCAGTTTGCACGAAAAAGTGTCAAGTCATCTGTATTTGATCGGTTCTAGTTGTCCGTACAGTGTGTCAACTTTCAGTCCGCCCAGAATATTCACCAGTTCGAGTACCATTCAGTTTCAGTTAATTGATAAGTCTTTAGAACTGATCGTGTTGTGTGATTGTTTATTTGTCAGGTATTATTGTACGAGGTGATTCAAGGTGATTTGTGTACCAGCTCATTTGAAAACATGGACGAAGACTTCTACAACGCGTTTGCTACTCCGTCTAGTCCAGCTGTCATTGCTAAAAACATGAATCTAGAAAACGAAACGGGGACTGAACAAAAACCACCTAAACTCATGGATATTGATGATTATAACGTGTGGTCTGAACGTTTTGGAAACTGGGTTGAGGCTTATCATCTAGATGCGTGGGAACACACTGAGGAACAATATGTTAGGCCCGCAAAAAACAATGTTGAAAATGGTGTGACGTTAACACTTAGAGAAATGAGTTCGGAAGACAAAAAGAAATATCGAGATGAGAAACTCATGGTGAGTCTGCTTCAGCAAGCTATAAAAGAAGATATCTTGATACTGCTTCAACATGATGGAACCGCATATTCTATTTGGTCAGAATTGGAAGCAAAGTTTATTGGAAGTGATGATATGCTCAAGAATAAGATATCTCTCATGAAGAAAGAATTTGACTTATTCCGGGGATTGAAAAATGAAAACACCAAGCAGATAATTGATAGATATTGTAACTTGGTGAGAAACATGTCAAAACTTGGAATTAAGAAAACTACTGAGGAATTGGTTGAAAAACTTGCAGATGCGTTACCATATGAAACTTGGGGAACGTTTCTGATGATGCTACGATCCAACAGAAAAGATTACAAGAGTATGACACTGGGAGATTTCATAAAGCATCTGGAAGCTCAAGAGATGGAGCAAAGGAGGATCGCGAGAATGAAAAACTATGATGGAGAACAGGATATCAGCTTGTATTATAAAGGTGGTGTTTCTGGAACGACAAATCATTCTCCGAAAATTGAAACTGCTTACAGTGTGAAAGATTCTTCAGAACAGAAGTCATCCCAGGGATCAAGCAGCACAAGATTTTCATCATTCGATCCAAACGTTTCTGTAATAAAGAATGGAAGAAAACTTCAGTGCAACATTGTTCTTAGTATTGAAAATGATGAGGATTACACTGAAGAGATTGCTAAAAATCAAATGTCTTTGTTGGGAATGGTATTGGAATCTTATAGTAGTTTTGTGGCTGGAAAGATCGGTAATCCAATGCTCACGAAAGAGGATTACGATCAAATCGATGCTGAAGAAATGGAATTAATGGATATAAAATGGTGCATGGCTAGTGTGATGAGACGTGCTGAAAAGTTTTAACAAATTACAGGCCGAGATGATTTTCGTGATGCAAGTGTTTCAACTTTAGGCTTTGGCAAATCTAAAGTTACGTGTTTTCGTTGCAGGGAAAAGGGGCATTTCAAGAGGGAGTGCAAAAACCGTGAAGCTACTGGAGCCCAAAATCCTTTTGGAAACAACGATTATCACAAAAAGGCGATTTATCATCAAGTCACGTCACCAGCACAGCATCAGGCACAAACTGCTCACGGGAGAGATGTGATTGATAGTTCAAAAAGAGCATGTCTAAGCAAAAATGAAAATTTTTCATGGGATAAATATATTCCAAAAGACAGCAAAGTTTGTGTGGCAGAACAAGATGATGAGAAATTAGCTGAAGGTTTCAATTGGGACAATTTTTGCCCAGATCAAGAATTTATGGCCAAAGAGATGTCCAACAATCTGTTCAATACTCATGCTTTCATTGCTAATGCTTATGATTTGAAATGTGCAGAAAGAAACAGAAGAGTCATAGAAGCTGCTGAAGCAAGACGAAGAAAGCTTGAAGAAGAGGAAGAAGAGGAAGAGAGATTAAAAGCTGAGGCTAAAGCTGAGAAAAAGAGGAGAGCTGAGTTTTTGCAACCAAACAGGACAGTCAAAGAGGTTCCTGAATTTGAAGTGAAACTTGATGCAGAACCAGTTCAAGTTCCAGAAAAGTGCATGAACTGTGATTCGCTTATCAAGTAGAGCAATGAATTGTTGCACAACATAAACAGATTGAAAGAATCCTATGATACAATGAAGAGAGAAATTAACAAATATACGGATTCTGATGGTGAACAAGCTGTGGCAATGAATACACTGAAGTTAGCGTATCTAAGACAGCTTGATGATGCAAATTTTCACATAAAGAAATGTGCTGATCTGGAATTGGAGTTAGCAACACAAAAGATAGAAACTGAGAAAGTTAAGAAATTGTTAGAGAGTTACTCATGTTCTACTTTTGTTGTTGACAGGATCTATCCAGTGGTGAAAGATTTGAAGACATTTGATGAAGTGAAGACATCTGAAAAAGAGAAATTTGTGACAAAAGATGAAGAAAAGGTGAAGACTTCTGGTAAGAAATCAAGTGTGGTCTATAACAGATGTCCGCCCCCGGTCGAAAATGGATATTCACCTTGAAATCCAAATTCTGAAAGAGTCAATAAGGCTATCAATTTACAATGGGAGTTTGGGCCGTCGGATAACTTGCCAGAAAATATTGATGTCACGTATACGTCATCAGACACTGATCATGAGTCAAAGTTGATAAAAAGTGTGGTCGATCAGGTGTTAGATAAAGATGACAGTGAGGAGTCAAATCTGGAGTCCAAACCCGAGTCAAAGTCTGGGTCCAATGTGTCAAAGCCGACATTCAAAAAGAACGAACGGGTTTATGATAAAGAGTTTTTACTTTCAAAATCTAATTTGAATGATGAATCATTCAAAGTAGCATATACTTTGAAAGATTCTGACAAATTATATTCTGATGAAGTTTTTCCAATAAGAAGTGTCAAATTTGAAATGATTCAAAAGGTTTTCAAAATCACAGAAATTAATATTTCTGAAATAAAAGATTTAAATCTTTCCGGAAAACCTAAACAATACACTTCAAGAGTTCAACAAAGAATTAACAAGAAAATGGGTTACAATTGTGGTTATAATTTCCAAAAGAAATCAAACCATAATCGTAATTTCAAAAAGAAAGGTCTTGGTTTTGTTCCACCGAAAAACTATAAAAAAGAAAAAATGTATAAACCAAAAACTGTGTTTGTTTCAGGAAAAAACGTCAGAAGCTGAGAAAGAACAATCATTCAGAAAGCAGACGAATCAGGAATTCCTTGCCAAGAAGCAAGAAGAACTAAAGAAGAATGAAGTTCCGAAGAAAATTGAAAAGAGAACCTGTTTTCAGTGCAAAATTGCTGGTCATGTGGCAAAGGATTGTCCGAAAACATTCAAGCCAAAACAGGAAATCTCTGGTAAAATGAAAGAGAAGATTGTCGAGAAGACTGAACTGTCAACCCGGAAGTTTACTGGCTTTGAAAATTCAACTTTTGAGAAAGGAGAATGTTCAAAGAGTGCTTGAAAAAGGAAAGATAATGTGCCAAATCAAAAATGGGTTGTGAAAGGTTCAGGTAATAGTTCTGGTGATGAATCTGATTCCATAAAATCAGAGGAGCCATGTGTTGAGAAAAAGATTGAAAGGAAAGTTCCAACTATGAACGATGAAAATTTTCCACCGTTGCGTGTTGAAAATTTTATGAAGAAAGTTGGAAAAGTTGAAATTTCAAATCAATTTTATTCTGACAAGAAAAAATTTGATGTTGAAAAGACTTTCAACGGCAATGTGAAACGTATCTTTGGACAAATGGTCAACGGTAAGGCCAAAAGTATCAAAGATTTTTATGCTTCCAAAGGACGTGTTTACAAGTCTGTTGAAAGAAAAGATGAAAAAGATGTAGTTACACCCAAGGAAGGTCAGGCTTGGGTGGATATATTTTTCAAAGAATAAAAACCTGACTTGCCGGAGCTCCCAAGTTGGTAATCGCGGAACATGAATCGGCATCATTCTTTATCATTTTTTGAAAAATGTGTTTGAGAAGTTTTGCAGGATTTGCCGGAACTCCCAGGTTTGTAAGCGTGGAGTAGGAATCGGCACCTTGAGAATTCAACCAACAGATGGTAATTGGTTGAAAAACAGGTTTGAGTTGTATGTTTGTGATTGTTATAAATGGTTCAGAATTTGAACTAGGTTGATCTTACAAGTGGTTAAATCAAGGTCATTAAATTGAACTTGAGTTAACTGTCATTCATAAACTTGGCAAACAATGTGATGATTTAATCCCCAATTTTACAAGTGGTAAAATCAATAAAACTTATTTTCCGGAAAAAACCATTCTGATTAAAACAAACTTGAGTGTTTTGAAATCATTATGGGAAAATAGTTTTGTTGTGAGGGGGAGTTCTGATTGTTTAAGCCAAACGGATGGAGAATTGAAGTGTTTCAATATCAGTTGTCATGTTCTGTACAGTTTGTTTTCTATTTTCATTAGATGTATTTGAATTTTAGGGGGAGTAAGAATTTTCAGAAAATCCAAAAACATCAGAAAATTTGAAAAAGACAAAAACATGATAAAACTGAAAAATGAGCTTTTGTTGCATAAAAGAGGAAATGATAGTACATCAGTGGACTATCACGACATGCTAAAGAAATGTATAGTCAAAAATGTGATAAACAATCTTACTGAGGATGTGTCAGTAGGTTTTTGCACATTTAGTAAACTGTAACGAGATATAAACCTAAAATCAAACTTGCTTGTTCTGTGGGTTAACAAAACTGCTTGGATATATAGGTAACCCCTGAAATCTTGTTGGAAAGGTCCCGTATTCTGAGATACTAGGTCTTTATACTCAGTGATATATGGGGTATTATCCCGGGACTTCTGCTGTATGGAAATACTGACCTAGTCCCCGGATAATGCTTTCTGCAAAAAGCTTTGAAATATAAGCTCGCCCTCAGCAAGCTGATGAAACAATAAAATTGATAGTCGCTGCTGTTGTAACAAAAGATCCCCTAAAGGGGACCCACCAAAAGTCGAAGCCGTCATCTCTCTGCGTATACGGAAGTATCGACCTGAGCTCTCACGGCCCTCGCACATAACCCCTTTACAGATATCAGTTGTGGTATACTCACCTGTAAGACTGAATATTGGGATCTGGATACGGGAGTATATTCAAATAGTGGGACACACGGATAAGTTTAAGTATCTAAGACACTAATTGCGTATCTCAAAACAGTTGAAATCTGTGTGAAAATTTAAGAGGACAAACATATTGACAATCTAGGTAAATTGTTTAGAACTTAAAATGTAATCAAGCTTAACGGTGTTTGTGATATGTCTCAAAAAACTGATATGATCCTCTTGCACGAACTCACAAAAATATTGTCTGTAAATATTTCGTTTCTGCATTTTCTTTTATTCAAAAATTCAAAAAGATTTTTGGTGTGTTTTAGCATAAATTTTGAAAAATCCAAAAAGATTTTCGACAACTGGTATTGAAAAGTTGATTTTCAAAATTCCAAGTGCTAAACATGATGAACAACAGGTTTGAGAGAAATAATCTTTGAAATGAAGAATATTATTTTTACAAAGTAAGTCATCAGAGTTTAAAAATGGTGTTGTTAAACGAAATCTACCAGTAATTTCTAAATTTGTCAGGATAAAAATTTTGGAAATTTACTGTTGGGTAGAGCTTATGCAGGTTGGCCAGATTTCGATCCAGAGCAGGATGCGAGCCAGGACATGATCATGATTTTAAGAATTCCAGACTACGATGTCTAGCAAAAGGGGGAGTCTGAAGACATCGAGAGGGAGTCTGAAGATAGTAGAGCCAGATTCAGATTCTGAAGATTTCGAGAAAGAGTAAGAGATTGATTTGAGTATTCTTACAACGTCAAATACTTCAAAGAGTTCGAGAAGACTGATAAAGATTGAAGATGCAGAGACTCGACACTGAAGACTCGTCAACATCTGAGGGGGAGTCTGTTGGTGCAGTCATCTGTCGTCTTCGTCTTAATATCGAGTCTCGGTTTACTAACTTGAAGCTGAAAGTTTGAAGCTGAAAGTTTGAAACTGCTAAAAGTTTGAAACTGCTGAAAGTTTGAAAGTCCTGTCCGTTTGAAATGTCTGTCTGTTTGAAAGTTCCTGTCCGTTTGAAAGTGTTTCAAATGGAAGGGTCAATTAGTATAAATAGGTTTCAAACTTTCTCATTTGTAACTTTCCGGCTAGAGCAACGAAGTGCTGCCGAAGTGTTGTCAGGTTGTAAAACGTTACGAAATCAATCATACAACAGTTTAAAGAGTAAATCTAGCTGAATTGAGCTCTACACGTCTGTTTCCGCCATTCGTTTAGAGATAAACTCTTCTGATTGACTCGTTCGGGTCTGAAACCGATCCTACATGCATCATCCTTTTACTCATTTTCACCTTCACATATCCTGTCAGTTCACACAAAAACTTGCAACCAAAACTTTCCTTTGCACCCCTCTAGATCTCGGCCACAACAAGCATCCATAAACCTTCCATTTTCATTCATAAAACATCATATTTTCACCCTAAACACGCCCTTACAAGATCATCTAAGCATCATTAAGGCATGGAGCATCATTAGATCTTTGTTTGGAGCTTAAACTCTTCCTAATCTTCATTCTAACCTTGTGCAAAGTTGTAAGCTCTCATTTACCATTTCCTAAGCTTGTTATTAAGTATAGATTATGAAAATATTTGCTGATCATCTTGAAATCAAGAAAAATCTAACAAAAAAAATCACAACTTAACAACTTACTAAAACGCAATGAAAAAAAAACCTAAAAAATGACATTTTTCTAAAACGCAATGCACCAAAAACACAAAGAAATGACTTATTTGTAAAACGCAATGGCCAAAAAACACAAAGAAATGTCTTATTTTTAAAGCGCAATAGCCTAAAATCTCAAAAGAAAGTATACTTTCTAAAACGCAATGGACTAAAAACACATAAAAATGTGTTTTACCTAAAACGCAATGCACCAAAAACACAAAGAAATGTCTTATTTGTAAAACGCAATGGCCAGAAAACACTTAAAATGTCTGTTTTCTAAAACGCAGTGGACTGAAAACACATAAAAAGGTGTTTTACCTAAAACGCAATGCACCAAAAACACAAAGAAATGTCTTATTTGTAAAATGCAATGGCCAGAAAACACTTAAAAATGACTCATTCTAAAACGCAATGGACTGAAAACACCTAAAAAATGTGTTTTACCTAAAACGCAATGCACTAAAAACACATAAAAATGTGTTTTACCTAAAACACAATGACTAAAAATGTAACACCCCGAAAATGTAAAAACTTTATATTAGAATTGTAAAGTGTAAAATAAACGAGAATAAGCTAACTAGGATAAATAACCCGGTTAGTTAGGAGTTTTGCAATAACACATGAATGAGGTAAAAAGCCTAAATTATAAACCAAATGAAAGTTGAGGGGCTTATGTTGTTAAAGAATGAAACTTAATTACATAAAACAAAAACCAAACTCACTTTTGTGAGGTCTGGTTCGATCAGAAGCAGGGAAGGGCGACCCCCATTTCTCCAAAACCCTAACATTCACAAAAGCCACAAATTGAAGGCTCAAATCATGACCAAATCGATTTTCAAGCATAAATTAATGATCACCTAGTTGAGGAGATCATAAGGTATGTAAAATCTTGAAGTTTTGATTCATCTCAAGTTCTAGGTTAATTGTGAAAAATCAGAATTCAGCTTGATTGTGTATTGCATGTGTGTAATTAGAATAGATATGGTGTTTAGGGATGAACCCTAGGTGAAATCTTGTTAAAAGATTTCATGGTAATCATAGAGTTTATAACCACCATTGTAGGTGGCTAATGAACTTGAAGAGAGCTTGATAAGTCCTAAAAATATGATCTTGTTCTAACATAAATCTGAATTTAAGAATAAATTCAGAAATATTGATGTTAAGACTTGTGTAGAATTGACTAATTAAAGTAGTTTGAATGACAATTACTAGTCATGAAATTAGTTTAGATCATGTAGAAATCCGACCCACTAGGTGTTTGATAAAACGCCTAAACGAAGATTTAAAATGTTAAAGGTTGGTAAAAACGCAGATTTGCATATGTTATGAATTAATGCGTTAAAGCTTATGAAAGAGTTCTAATCTTGTTATGAATTGAACTCTTTAGGCAAGGAATCCGGAACGTCAAGTGGACACGCCGGAGGTGATACTCGTGGAAAAGGTGTGCTTTAAAGGTGCGTGGCTTTAGTCTCGTTACATTATGTAAAGATGTTTGGTTTTAGTGTATAAATGATGTCGTAGTGGAATGGATGCGTTTGATGCGTCGTTAAAGTGGCGAAGTTCACTAGACCATCAAACGGGTCAAAATAAAGAATTGAAATCAGGTTTGGCTTGTCAATAAAGTGATGGTCTTCAGTAGATAGCCAAACGGGTCAAAATGAGGCTTGTAAAGGAATCAAGTGGGTAGAGACTTGAAAGTTTCATACCTCGCTAGGTAATGGATGGTACCACACCAATGAATTGGTTATGTTAATTTAAGTTATGAACCCGTGATATCGGGTCAGACACTAAAGGTAAATAAAATGAGTCGTTTGAAACGGAATGATGAATTCCAAGAGAACGAGCTTTCAGTTCCAAGGAAACATGAAACTATGAATAACGTAAACACACCAAGATGTACAAGCCCGGGAACTTGGGTAATGGCATCCAAAGGGTTGGAATAAGAAATTGGAAATAAACACTTATAGTTAGAATGGGTTGAATAATTGGTAGTATAGAAAATTTTGGCCGTATGATCGGTGAGTCGATTGTTGGTACGATAGTTGAAAAGAACATGTCCGTAATGAATTTACAGACATACATGAAAAGAAATGGCCTAAAACGATATTCGGATTTGTGAGAGATCCACAAAATAGTTGAATGGTAAATTCCCAGTGTCCACCGTAAATTACGGTATACACCGTAATTTACGGTGAAGATCAAAATGTTACGGTGAGTCGCTCCTGTGTTACGGCAGAACCAAAGACTCTTAAGGTCTACCGTAACTTACGGTAGTCACCGTAAGTTACGGTGGAACCCAGAAAATTTGTATTTTATTTGTAAATTTTCGATGTCGAAATTCGTTTATATGTAACGTATTAATGTCAAACTAATGTTTTTAGTGTTTGACCCTAGGTAAGGATGAGGACCTCTCGGATGATGATCAAGTACATTGTCAAGAACCGAACACGCATTTTGAAGCTTCCGCACTAAACTAAATCTTGTCTAGACTTTAATCATGTTGTAAATGTTTTGTTAATCGTGTTTTGAATCCTTTAAACTAGTTGTTAGCTGACTAGTAAGGATTAACTTTAAACTTGTTATGCATTAACCTATGTTTGTTTTGGGTACTACAACAAGTAGGTTTGGTCTTTAAACACGAAAGTTTTTGTAAACTCTGATTAGTATTTATTTAATATAAATACTTAGTTAAATTCCATCTAAATATTAAGGGTGTTACAAGTTGGTAATCAGAGCTTAAGGTTGTCAACAAAGTGTTCGGTTCAAGCTTGATCGATCGTCCGGTAAGAATTAATTGCTTTAGTAGACTTACTAGAATACTAGAAAAAGGAAATTTGATTTGATATGCACGGGAAGTGCGTGTTTGCACACTCAAACCCGGAACAGTGCATTAAACATAAATGATTTAAGCAAGTTGTGAACTTGGCTAGATCAAAATGAATGACGCATATGTCATAGATGAAATGTTTAAAAATTAGTATAAACATTTTAGTTTCAAGATGACGTAAAGATGGGGGGAGTGTATAAATACGCTCGAACCCGGGAAAATGCACTAAGTAAGAAAGGTAAGGCAAGATATATACTTGACCAAACCGAAAAAAAAAAGAATAACACATTATTTATGACTGAGTGAGAATAATATAAATTTCCGTATAATAAGATGGAAATGAATGAAATAATTATTGATAAATCGTGATGGATGTTTCAGTTAAAGAAATGTCTGGAGTAACTGGAGATGATTCAACATCTCAATTGACTGAACAAATGAAAGCTAAGATTTCTGAGACGGTCGGAAAAGCTCTAGAAAATAGTCTATCACAGTATATTGATAGATTACAAACCACAATCGTGCCGGTGGTGAACGATATGATGATTGAATTGAAAGACAGCATGCTACAAGAAATAGAAGAAAGGAGGGTGTTGGATATGAATCCAAGATCCGTAAAGAAGTCCAAGTATAATAAAGCACCCAAGAAGGGGGCTACAAAAGTGTGTTACATCAGTGCAGAGTTTGTGGAAAAATTCACAAGGGCACATGTGGTAAGCCAAGACATAAAAAGTCTAATTGTCCAGAGAGGCTCAGAACCAAGGACATAGCGGACACAAGGTCTGATGCCCAGAAATAAAGGACAAAGTTGTTTTATATAACAGCCACAGAGGCTAAAGCTGAACCGGATGTCGTTTTAGGTATACTCTTGTAGATTAAGTTTCAGTATGAATTTTTAATTATTACGAGTGCAAGTAAATCGTTTGTTTTATACCGATTTATTTAACATCCTACATTAGTGTTAACGAAATTACCAAGGCTTTAAAAAAAATATATATATATATAGAAATAGATAATAATAAAAGTTCTATTGTTTATAAGAGGTGCTGAAACTGTACGATGAGCATCAAGGTAAAAGTAATCTTGATAGATATTGCAATGGGAAGGAGTGCGTGTACACTCGAACCCGGGAAATTAAAGAAGAGAATAAACCTTGTGTTGGGAAGGAGTGTAATTACACTCGAACCCGGAAATTGCAATAATAATAAATGGCGAAGACAAGGTTATAGACTTGGCTGAACTAAATAAAATGCGTAGGAGCGTCATTTACATCAACCAATGATGTGGATAAATTTCATGCAATGATAAACAATAATAAAATTAAATGAATTAATTTTGTTATTATTGCAATAGGATTAAGGTTAAAGATAAGAAATTAAGACTCGGACCGAGAATATCCGCGAAAAAGAAGTTAAATGAACGATACGTATTATTCGCTATTATGAATAATAAAGTATCAATAAATGCAAATTTAGAAACTTGGGTAGGGGTAACCATCCAAGTAATACATTATTAATCGAACCCTCATGAGGAAGAACAGTGATCGCAGTAATGGATGTGTTTATATAAAAGCCTAGTAAAATAAACTTTATGAGAGTGTTAGAATAAGAACGGGTAAACCCCAAAAGCCGTATAACCATGACAGTGGTTTTACCAAATAAGACTTGAGAAATGGCCCTTCGGAACATTAGCAAAAGAAATAGACCTAAGGGTCGCTAACAACAGAAAGGTGGTGTTCGAATCAAATAAGAAAAATGCTTGATAATAAAGGTAAACGGAAGCCGGATAATGGGAGCATATTACATTAAGGTAATAAGCCCAAGGGAAGGGATAAGAATTAAGGTAATTAAAATTATAAACTAACAAACAAGAATGCTAAGGCACAAGGATAAAAGTTTGACTATTATAAGTAATAAAGTCCATCAGAACAAGTCAAACAAAATAAATGGAAGAATTAAGGAATCGGTGAAATAAAGGCGACAGGTTACGCTAATACCACCAAATAAATCAAAACGAAATTTTAATGCACGTCAAAATGATGACTCTAATAATGACTTCGGTAAAATAACCGATAGATGGGTAGGACTACGGATATATGCGTAAACCAAGAGACGGTGACCCAGATTAAAAGTCAAAAGACTCGGATTAAGAGCTATAACTAAGAGACGATGAAATTTCGCAAAACGGAAATTTCGATAGTTGTGTCCAACTGTTTTAATATTGGACGAGCCGAATAAAGTATAATACTTGATATTCCAAGTAAGCGCAACCCGAATAATGAAAGTGCGAAATATTACTGAACCGATGTGATAGGTCGTAAAAGAATATGGAAAGGAAAACGCAAACCAATAAAATCGGGGTGTTAAAAACATTAAGATAACGAACCCGGTAATGGGTTGAAAGGAAATAGGTCCATAAACCAAATAACGGTATGAGTAAAATAAACCAACGCGAAGGTGACGTAAGAAGTCATAGAGTCGGAAAGATAATCCGAAAGAAAATGAGTATAGCTTTAGACTATGGTCAAGGTCAAATGAAGTTTTGAAAGCAAAAATTTATTTGTTCTAAACATAAAAGGGGGGTACCTTAATGCCATATGTATACTTATACCATTAAATAAAGATATGAAAAGAAGATAATCCATGGGATCACCATAACCTTCAGGTTATAAACAATGTAAAGGTCTACGGGACCAAAATGACCTTCGGGTCACAAATACAACAGAACAAACTATAGGGTCTCACCCTAAAAAGGTGAAGACCTAATAAAATAGCCTACGAAGCTAAGTAATGGAACCTGCAGGTCGATAATGTATAGCATATGAACCAGTCATGAGTTCCCGTGTAAAATGATAACGGAGAAGAATAATTCTTGTTGTCAATTTCTGATATGATTAATCGACATGGTTAAAGGGAAAAGCATTAAACTAAAATTCAGTTTTCGTAAAGAAACGATGCTCTAACACCTATAAATACCGAGAGAGAGAAATTAAAAAAAAGGGGGTTAATACTAAGGGATATAGGTATTAACGCCGATAGGTGTAAGAAGATGTATACAAAGGAAGATTCATAATAATGAAAAGCTGACATAAACCTAAACATGACGTGATGTGATCACGGACACAAAAGGGATACAAAATACAGCCACGTTATAATACGAGTTATTAGATGTGAAAATATAAACACGCAAAATGCCTACGACGGCATTATAGTATACCCAAATAACGAGGTATGGGGTAAAATGGTGACCAATTGGTCAAGGCGATAAAGCAAGTTATAGTCAAAATGATGTTTTGACCTATGTAGAGCACTTGTCAATGTAAGATTAGCGTGAAGTAAGTATGCTGACGGACTCAGTGACTGGATGGTCTAAAGATAACCCGGTCAAATAGGCGACAAAGATAGGAAATAGATGATAAAAGGTTACGGTCCAAAAGGACATATGCCTAAAAGACAAACATGTAAATACGAATAAAAACCTTATGCCGGACAAGAGGGAATGCCTTGAAAAACGAAACTAAGACGGTTAGGTTCAAACCAAAGACCTACTTAAAGAAGGTTTCGGGGACGAAACCCTTTTAAGGGGGGTGGACTTGTAACACCCCGAAAATGTAAAAACTTTATATTAGAATTGTAAAGTGTAAAATAAACGAGAATAAGCTAACTAGTATAAATAACCCGGTTAGTTAGGAGTTTTGCAATAACACATGAATGAGGTAAAAAGCCTAAATTATAAACCAAATGAAAGTTGAGGGGCTTATGTTGTTAAAGAATGAAACTTAATTACATAAAACAAAAACCAAACTCACTTTTGTGAGGTCTGGTTCGATCAGAAGCAGGGAAGGGCGACCCCCATTTCTCCAAAACCCTAACATTCACAAAAGCCACAAATTGAAGGCTCAAATCATGACCAAATCGATTTTCAAGCATAAATTAATGATCACCTAGTTGAGGAGATTATAAGGTATGTAAAATCTTGAAGTTTTGATTCATCTCAAGTTCTAGGTTAATTGTGAAAAATCAGAATTCAGCTTGATTGTGTATTGCATGTGTGTAATTAGAATAGATATGGTGTTTAGGGATGAACCCTAGGTGAAATCTTGTTAAAAGATTTCATGGTAATCATAGAGTTTATAACCACCATTGTAGGTGGCTAATGAACTTGAAGAGAGCTTGATAAGTCCTAAAAATATGATCTTGTTCTAACATAAATCTGAATTTAAGAATAAATTCAGAAATATTGATGTTAAGACTTGTGTAGAATTGACTAATTAAAGTAGTTTGAATGACAATTACTAGTCATGAAATTAGTTTAGATCATGTAGAAATCCGACCCACTAGGTGTTTGATAAAACGCCTAAACGAAGATTTAAAATGTTAAAGGTTGGTAAAAACGCAGATTTGCATATGTTATGAATTAATGCGTTAAAGCTTATGAAAGAGTTCTAATCTTGTTATGAATTGAACTCTTTAGGCAAGGAATCCGGAACGTCAAGTGGACACGCCGGAGGTGATACTCGTGGAAAAGGTGTGCTTTAAAGGTGCGTGACTTTAGTCTCGTTACATTATGTAAAGATGTTTGGTTTTAGTGTATAAATGATGTCGTAGTGGAATGGATGCGTTTGATGCGTCGTTAAAGTGGCGAAGTTCACTAGACCATCAAACGGGTCAAAATAAAGAATTGAAATCAGGTTTGGCTTGTCAATAAAGTGATGGTCTTCACTAGATAGCCAAACGGGTCAAAATGAGGCTTGTAAAGGAATCAAGTGGGTAGAGACTTGAAAGTTTCATACCTCGCTAGGTAATGGATGGTACCACACCAATGAATTGGTTATGTTAATTTAAGTTATGAACCCGTGATATCGGGTCAGACACTAAAGGTAAATAAAATGAGTCGTTTGAAACGGAATGATGAATTCCAAGAGAACGAGCTTTCAGTTCCAAGGAAACATGAAACTATGAATAACGTAAACACACCAAGATGTACAAGCCCAGGAACTTGGGTAATGGCATCCAAAGGGTTGGAATAAGAAATTGGAAATAAACACTTATAGTTAGAATGGGTTGAATAATTGGTAGTATAGAAACTTTTAGCCGTATGATCGGTGAGTCGATTGTTGGTACGATAGTTGAAAAGAACATGTCCGTAATGAATTTACAGACATACATGAAAAGAAATGGCCTAAAACGATATTCGGATTTGTGAGAGATCCACAAAATAGTTGAATGGTAAATTCCCAGTGTCCACCGTAAATTACGGTATACACCGTAATTTACGGTGAAGATCAAAATGTTACGGTGAGTCGCTCCTGTGTTACGGCAGAACCAAAGACTCTTAAGGTCTACCGTAACTTACGGTAGTCACCGTTAGTTATGGTGGAACCCAGAAAATTTGTATTTTATTTGTAAATTTTCGATGTCGAAATTCGTTTATATGTAACGTATTAATGTCAAACTAATGTTTTTAGTGTTTGACCCTAGGTAAGGATGAGGACCTCTCGGATGATGATCAAGTACATTGTCAAGAACCGAACACGCATTTTGAAGCTTCCGAACTAAACTAAATCTTGTCTAGACTTTAATCATGTTGTAAATGTTTTGTTAATCGTGTTTTGAATCCTTTAAACTAGTTGTTAGCTGACTAGTAAGGATTAACTTTAAACTTGTTATGCATTAACCTATGTTTGTTTTGGGTACTACAACAAGTAGGTTTGGTCTTTAAACAGGAAAGTTTTTGTAAACTCTGATTAGTATTTATTTAATATAAATACTTAGTTAAATTCCATCTAAATATTAAGGGTGTTACAAAAAACACTTAAAAATGTGTTTTTTTTAAAACACAATAGCCAGAAAACATATAAAACTCTCTTATTTCTAAAACGCAATGGACACATAAAACTGTCTAGGAACTGTCTGTGAATTGTCTGTGAACTGGTTGAAATGTCTACGAATTACTGTCTTCGAAATGAGCCAATTTCCGGAAAATCAACCCCAGCCAGGGGCTCTGCCCCTTGAACCCCGCCAGGGGCTGCCGCCCCTAGGACACCGCTACCAGGGGCGCTGCCCCCGGACCCCACCATAATTGTAAAACGCAATGACTAAATCAAAAACCTAGATCGTAAAAACGAAATTAAGGAATTTCTTACATGGATTGAATGATTTCTTTAACAATTGACGAATTTTGAATGATTGAAACACTTATCAGCGCTCGAATCGAACGAATCGAGTGATTATCTCCAAAATCACCGGAAAAAATGAGATTTTTTATGAAATTAAATTGGGTTTTCTTCAAAAAAACTGAAGAACACGTTGATGAGGTGTTTGAATCATTGATTGGTGATGAAAATCGCACTATAATGTAGTGATTATTGTGATAGAAAGTGAAGAAATGGTTGAAGATGATGGGTTTTGAAAATGGTGGGTTTTGAAGTTACTGGGTTTTTAAAAGGAAGAAGAAAGGGTTGGATCGACTAAAATACCCTTTTTCTTTATTTTAAATGTTGCCACATGTCCTAATCCTATTGCTTCCTACACTTCCTAGCCAAAATAAACTTCCTATTTGATCTTTTCCCTTATTTTTAACCAACTAAAAATCATCAATTTGTGTTCTTAAAATATATGTATTTTAAGAAAGTTTTATAGGAAATTATCTATAAACTTTACTTGCCAAAAATAATATACCCTGATATATATCTTAAAAATAACATATATTTTTAAGATTAGCTTTAGAAAATATACTTCTACCTTTCATCCAAAATAATATATTCTTAGTTTGTTTAATAAAATATATATTTTCTTCAAAAATAGTATATCTTCTAATTGTTCAAGAAAATATATATATTTTTCTCCACTCAAAATAGTATATTTTCTTCTTGATAAAATATGATATGTCTTGTAATATTTGTAAAAATCATACTTTCCGTTCTTTTGGGTTTCCAAAAATACGGTTTAACATACTTGTCTAAATATGAATTTAATTCCGGAATACATATATTCATAGTCCATAGTCTTTGTCCGGTTTGTCTAATATTCGGGTATAATCCATGTATTTGTTCTCTTGGAATTTTTGTATTATTCTGTATTACAATTTTTGTATTTTTGGCATGGTTGTAAAACAAGGTTTCCAAGGCCGAGTACTCCCCGAGTAGTCGCTACAAGGTAGGCTGCCGAGGCGACTTTTTTCGACTTCGCCTAATTAGTCGGAGTCGGTCAAACGCGGTCAACATCGGCCAAAATTGGATCTAGTAGGTCAATTCGGGCCTAGTTTGACTTAAATAATAATAAAACATAATTTCTATGCCTATCATATTAAAGAATGAATATCATTTTCATATATTTTTATAAATATTAATAAATTTATGTTATTTGACATATATTTAATCTCCAAAAAGTATTTTTTTTTATAATTTAACATGTTCGAGTACTCCCCGAGTACTCTCCGCCTAGACCAAATACTCTCAACTCCCCGGTCTACCGATTGGGGAGCGCCTAGCGAATTTTGCAACCATGATTTTTGGTAAGTTATCTTATTTTCAAGTTTCTAAAATAATATAACTAATACACATAATATACAAGTAGCACACAAATTGTGACTTCTAAATATATATTCTCCTAAATATATACTTAGTCACTTTTATTTATCAAAAATCAACCTCTAATATTTGTAATTTTTGTAACAAAATTTATGGCAAGTTTTTATTTGAAAACCATGATCAAAATTTACTTATAAACACTTGTTTACAAAATTTTTTTCTAAGTGTTTAATTTCTACAAAAATTTTACCATAGTTTCCCCTTAAAAATGGAGGTTTCCATGCTTTAAAAGCATATCATTTTCTTTTAAAATCATCATCAATCATCAAGAATTCAATTAAGACTTACCATGTGCCAAAAATATGCAATTTACACTATGCCATGAACTTGAAACTTTGTAAAAATTTGTAGTAACTTAATATGTTGTTAAGTAAGCTTAGTTACCCCTAAAAGGATGGTTATTTGTTTATAAATCTCATCCTTGTAAAATTTAGTCTTTTACAACTTACATGAAGGTTTTCTAAAAATAATTCTTTTTGTATTCTTCTTGTTACAAACATTTTTCTATTCTTGATTTAACACTAAAAACATGATTAGTTTCTTTAAAAACCATGATCATGTAAATCTTGTAAATATCTTTGGTTTCTTGAGAATTTTTTGTTTTGTAATCATCCATTTACAAGACTTATAACATGCATCAATTATCATCATACTAAAAAGCAACTTCATTTTCAAGTTCATGTTGAACATAAAGGATGATCATTTTGATTTTCACAAGATTCATCCTCTCACTTGCAAGATTATGTGTTTAATCACAATCTAGCAAGCTTCTTATGATGAATAACATCATAATCACAAGAAATCAACAATCAAGTTTCATACATACACTAAATCAACATAGATTCTTATGTTATTAAGCTTTATGTGAAAGATCATCTTCTTGTTTCTTTAAGATTCTTATGATTAAAAATTTTCATAACACTTTAACCACTAAAATTAGAAGTAAAAACAAGATTATAGGAGCTTACTACTAGCACTATGGCTAGGGAAGAACAAGTATGAAGATGATGAAGATTTGAAGTGATTAATAGCTCCTAGAGGTGGTCCTTTAATCTTCCTTGCTTCCAAGCTTCTTAGATATGCTTGTTACACCCTTAAGAGTCCTTAGAATGCTTGATAGTTGAATGAAAATGGTGGGAGTATGGAGGTGGGTTGGGGCCATAAACAAGAAGGAGGAGAAGGAGAGAGATGAAGTTGTTTGCAATGTTAAGAATGAAAGAAAAATGATGGTCTTGAGGTTTATAAAACAATCCTCCAACATATATTTAACTCTTGTCTTTTATGACAGTTTTGATTCCTGACACTTAGGAAGGTATTCTGGACCATTAAACCATAATTCTGCATTATATTTTGTTATTAGAAAGCTGATTTTTGCTAAATTTGGTTGTTTTCTGTAGAATTCTGCAGTTTTAGTGTGTTTCTCTTTCCGGCACCTAAATCATCACTAGAAAGGCAGTTTTATGATCCCTACTTTCCTACACAATATTCTAGTGTAACTCTTGGCTTCAGGGCTCATTCCGTGTCTTAATATCATGTCTGACTGAGTACTGAACTCCCGTCAGTACTGCTAGTTTGTCTGATAACTGTGCTAACTTTGTTCTGTGCACTAACTAAACCATATTATGTTGCATGTAATAATGATGAACAATCTTGCAACATGAAATGCCTTTGTATGTATATGACAGTAATCAGAAATTCATTCGTCTTGTTAATTCAATCATGCACAGTCATTAAAGTACAGATTACTGTTTATTATTGTACGGAATACATGGAAAAGTGCCACTTGTCACATTAATTTTTTTTCTTCTATGTAATCTGTTTTTTTTTTAAGATAATTAAATGATATATTTCTCTATTTATTTGCAAAACCCCAAAAAAATACTACAAAAGGTTATTGCTTACAAAACGCCAGAAATAAAAAAAAATATTTTTCCTGCTTAATATTTTATTTTCTCCGTTATTGTATTTTCACATCTTGGTCTGCATAACGCCATTTAAAAAAAGGCCAAACTTGGAAGATGGGACGTCTATCACCATAGAAACTGATAAAAGCTGATCAAAACAGTAAATACAAACACTAACTGAAAAGACGGTTACTTTATTACTATCATTTATTATAATAAAAAAATCCCGCCTAAACTACGCGCCAAAAAACTTCTATAAGAGAGGGGTCTATACACAATGAATTGATCGCACCCAAAAAACAAATACCATGTTCTCTATAAACCACTCACTTTAAAACGCCAAAAAAAGGTTAGTTAAAATAACCACAGATGGCAAAGCTTTTACTGAATGGATTCTTCTCTGAGGGGGGTTATCTCTATAATCTTTTGTTGAATGACATGGACAAATATTCAAGAAAAAGAGACTGATGACAGTGATATGTTATCATGTGAGCTTTGTTCTTGATGAATATAGGCATGGTATAAAGGGATCAACACAAGTGTAAAATGCTATTTTGGACTCCATTATTATAAATAGCATCAAGCAAGAGTTGATCTTCAATGACATGCCACCAAAAAAGAATATCACACCAAAAAACAGGATGCCACTAAGAAGCTTCGTCTAAAAAAGACGGGGTTTATGTAGGAAAGTTAGCATCTAGCTAAGGTATTCAAATGTTCAAAACGCCAAAAACAAATTCAAGAAGAAGAGACTGATGACAGTGAAGATTCGGATGAGAAATTAGATTATCATTTTTTATTTTTTTTCTTTTTCACTTTATATTGTTTTTTTTATCAAATTATCTGTTGTTTTGTTATCTAATTCTCTACAAATAAAATATATTATTATATAAAACGCCAAAAACTACAAATATCAAAACGGTAGTAGTATGAAAACTGTGAGAACGGGTGCTGGCAAAGCACCTTGTCAATGTATTAAACGCAAGAAAAATTCACTAAACGCCATAAAAAACATTTGGTCTTATTGTAATCTTATGAAAATATTAATGACTCGTAGTGAATTATTATACAACGCCATAAAACGCCAAAAAAATTGACCAGAAAACGCTATAACACAAAAAAAAAATTATCTATGTAACACAAAAACATTTAATTCAACGCTAAAAAGTTTAATGAATACAATTAATGCCAAAATAATCTTAGACGACAGAAAATGTTATAGCACGTTGTGAAAATAAAAGAAGATTGAAAAGGCCAAAACCCCTCAACCCTAATCATATCCCGCACCACGTGTTGGGCCAGGATGTGTTCTCACCGTTCACACACTTTTGAGCGTTTTCTCCTGATCCCGACACTATATATATATATTATTTGACAATTATATCAATTAACATATACCTATAACTTTTTAACACACATATATATTTTAATTTTCATAAAACAATTCTACCCAATCCCAAAGATAAAAATCTGAAATCTTGATTTATGAACCATTTTTCTTTTCACAGTTCCAAGTCAAAAATCCAAATACATGAATTATAAAAGATTTATGATAATTATTGAAATTATTCGTAACATTCAGAAAACTACTAACTTGAAAACTGAGTTGATAAACCCATATACTAAACTAAAGATTGGGTAAAATAAATTTAGAGGAAAAAAAACACATTTAACAGTATATTTTTTTATCAAAACCTTAATGGTTTCAATTACTCATATAATTAGATAAATTTAGAATAAAACTTAGAATAAAAACACGTTTGACAATATATATTTTTTAATCAAAACCTTCATGGCTCCAATTACTCATATGAGCCTTAAGCATATAACAAAAAGAAAACATTAGCATATGTGACTCACTTCGTCTTCCTCAAAAGACCTGTCACTAAAGGTATTTATTTTCAAACTTTTCCTTGGTGATTAATTTGAGACACTGGGTTTCAAAGAGTTGGAAAGATTAGGAGTCAGTTTAGTACCTTGACGGTAAATAATTAAGGTTCGAAATTTTAGTTTGGTATGACGACAAACCGATCTCGTTGTTCGGAGATGATCCACATTCTAGCAACACGTGGCGGTTCATTGAGGCTGGAGATGCACAATGGGACGCATGGCATGGTGTTTCAAGGGCTGTAATAGGGGTGTCGATTTGGGGTGTCATAGGGGTGATCGATCTTCACCAGAAACTAACCGGCAAAGTTAGGCAATATGTGGAGTTGGGAGGGGAAGAAGATGGGTTCCTAATACCGATTTCTATTGTTATTATAACTACATGCATTTAAACTAAAGCAAGACGTGCCTAAATAAATGTCGTAAATTTTTATTTGAAAGATAACTTTTATAAACACCCCGGCCTCGCTAAAAACAGCACAGAACCGGAAAACCACTACAACATATACAATGGGCTATTACACCAATCATCCCAAGCTAAATCAAAAAACCTGGATCTATTTTTCAGCCAAAAAAAGCTAAGCGACTTGACCTCCCCAAAGATCTCTTCCCTATTAGCATTTACACCCGAGAATATCTTAGCGTTCCTAGCTTTCCACACGCACCAACAGGCCACAATAACCAAACCGAAAATAATCACTTTGGCCTTCTTCTCATCTGAAACATTGTCATGCAGATTCATAATGTCGCTGAAAGAGAAAGCGAAAAAATTGGGAATACCTATCCACGAACATAGCCGGTTCCAAATAAAACCCGAAAGCTCGCACCCGGTAAAGATATGGTCCACCGATTCCGAAGGATCGCCGCAAAACACGCATTCTTCGGAGTCTAAGCTGATGTTTCTCCTTGTCAGAGCTTGCCTTGTAGGAATACGATCTAGAAGAGCTCTCCACATAAAAATGTTGCATTTCGACGGAACCCATTTACAATTCCTGAATGCCTGACACTCTTCTGATTTCAGCGGCTCCAGTTCGAAAGACTTGAATGAAGCTGAAGAGAACTCGCCAGTGGAGTTCGGTACCCATTTCCAACCGTCCAAAGCCGAGGACAGAGAGATCAACGAGAGCGAAGCCGACAACTCACGAAGTTCCACAAGCTCAGCACCAGACGTCGGCGAGCCTCTCCACTTCCAACAGCGGTTGACCGCATCCCCCCCTCCAATAATTTTTGAAAACCCGACAATTTTTTTCCGTTTCAAGAGCGAAAAGCCATGAAAACTTATCACATAACGGCTCCACCCTAGCCAGACATCTATCCAAAAACGGATTCTTTTACCCTCCCCCAAAACACCCTTAATGAGATTATTAATTTTCTGCCCGTTAACCAATAATTTACTCTCCAATCTAACAATGTTCTTCCACGTCCCTGAAATCGCCGCATTGGAAGGTAAAACTGACCAAGATCTACTATTACCATGGCAAGCCGCAACTACTTTACTCCATAATGAATTAACATCATTTTTGAACCTCCAAATCCATTTCGACAATAAAGCTTCGTTAACTAATTTAAGTTTGCTAATACCGAGCCCTCCAAACTTTTTCGGACGAGTAACAACATCCCATGCCACCCAATTCATTTTTCTCACCTCCTCCGACCCTCCCCACAAAAAATTCCTCATAAGAGCTTCCAATTTATTGATCACTTTAACCGGCGCTTTAAACCAAGAGAAGAAATAAATTGGAAGGCTCTCGAGAACCGCTTTGATCAAAGTCACCTGACCACCGATCGACAGAAAAACCGGTTCCAAATAAAAATGTCGTAAATGGCCGGTATAATTGGACGACGGAATTGAGGGCAGTATGAAGGATGCAATATGGAAACGGAATTACATGATAGCATTTATTTTCTTTATGATGACATTGAGATAAATATGTTAATAATAGTCTACCAAATCAACATTACAATTTAAGGGAAAAGATCAAATAGGAAGTAAATTTTGGCTAGGAAGGATAGGAAGCCATAGGATTATGACATGTGGCAAATTTTAAAATAAAGAGAAATGATATTTTAGTCAATCTCATCATATCTTCTTCCTTCTTCTTCCCAGTTACTTCAAAACCCACCATTTTCAAAACCCACCATCTCCAACCTTTTCTTCACTTACTATCTCAATAATCACTACATTATAGTGTGATTTTCGTCATCAATCGATGATTCAACCACCTGATCAACGTGTTCTTCAGCTTTTTTCGAAGAAAACCCAGTTTAATTTCATTCAAAATCTCGTTTTTTCTGGTTATTTTAAAGATAATCACTCGATTTGTTCGATTCAATCGCTGATAAGTGTTTCTCTCATTCAAATTTCCTCAATTGATGAAGGAACCGACTTCGATCCATGTAAGAAATTCTTTAATTTCATTTTCACGATCTGGGTTTTTATTTAGTCATTGCGTTTTACGATCTTGGCGGGGGTCCGGGGGCGGCAGCCCCTGGCGGGGTCCAAGGGGCAGAGCCCCTGGCTGGGGTTGATTTTCAGAAATTGGCTCATTTCGAAGACAGTAATTCGTAGACATTTCAGACAGTTCACAGACAATTCAAAAACAGTTCACAAACAGTTTTATGTGTCCATTGCATTTTAGAAATAAGAGAGGTTTATGTGTTTTCTGGCTATTGCGTTTTAGAAAAAACACATTTTTAAGTATCTTTAGTCATTGCGTTTTAGGTAAAACACATTTTTGAAGTGTTTTTACTCATTGCGTTTTAGGTAAAACACATTTTTAGGTGTTTTCAGTCCATTGCGTTTTACAGAGAACACTTTCTTTTGTTTTTTTAGGTCACTGCGTTTTAGAAATCAGACATTTTTAAGTGTTTTCTGGCCATTGCGTTTTACAAATAAAACATTTCTTTGTGTTTTCTGACCATTGCGTTTTACAAATAAGACATTTCATTGTGTTTTTTGTACATTGCGTTTTAGGTAAAACACTTTTTTATGTGTTTTCAGTCCATTGCCTTTTAGAAATAAAACATTTCTTTGTGTTTTCTGGCCATTGCGTTTTACAAATAAGTCATTTCTTTGTGTTTTTGGTGCATTGCGTTTTAGAAAAATGTCATTTTTTTAGGTTTTTTTTCATTACGTTTTACGTAACCGGTGGTTTTTCTATTGCGTTTTACGCAATTGGGTTTAAATTTTTTTTTAAATATAGCAATAGTATACTCGTTTTAAAGACAAAAAAACGATCGTTTTTTGTGCAATTTTTATAAAAAAATAATGTCGTATGAAAGAGTTATTAACGTTTAAAAAATGGGGGGGGGAATTGGAGGAGAGAGAAACTATTGGCTTGGATTGACTAGAATGCCCTTGAACAAACTCACGCGCCTCTTTTCTTACTTTCAATTTCCCTGATTTAATCTTAGCCCTTGATTAACTTAATGGATGGTCAAAATCACTTCCTAGCCTTCCTAGCCAAATAAACATACTATTGTATCTCCACCCTACAATTTAGATCAATTGTTTTATTGATTTGAACGACTTCAACTTTTAAATTCAATAATTACTAAACTAAATCATCATTCCAAATTCATTCTATCTCTAATTCTCTATAATGTCTTTTCCCCAAAATTCTCATTTAGTTGATCTATTTAAATAAATATTTAAATCTCATTTAAGACCACAAACAATAAAATAGTGCGTGTTATCAATAGACTAGGAAAATAATTGTTAAAACGAGTCGGATTTCGAAGGTCCGTTTTGACGGATGTTTCAGAAGGGCATGAACACACTTTATAGATGAAATACAAATAGAAATCCCTAATTAGGGACACTAAACACTAAAACACCTTAACTTTTCGGTAAATACACATAATTGCACTTTGTCCGTTCCGCGCCGAATTATAACAAAATAAAATGTCCGCAACACTAAAATCCAGCATTTTAATGTCCGTAGGACTTGTAAATAATATAATACACCTCAAATGAACTTGGGAATATCAATTGGATATTTGAAACACAAGTCTCCGGTACTACGTCGCAACGACCACAACTTCACCATTTTTGCGCCGACGAACTAGTTAGCGGTATTTTTACCACTCTAACACCTAAACTAACATCCTAGTGAGGCACCTTTTGGCGTCAAAAATATTGCCGTAACGTCAATGGCACAAGTATTCATTAACCCTCCTAAACCCTAAACACTTTTATAAACTTTACAACTTACATTTTATATAACTTTTATAAAAAAAATGTAAAGCTATACCCCCCCTAGTTTAGTCAATGATGTGCACAAAATGCAACATATAAATTACATCAATCGTGGCATAAAACTAACCTTTTTTAGTACTAATGTTGGAAAAAGTGTGCTTTTGTCTTCCTTTTGTATTTTCAGGATCAAATGAGCTCAAATGAACAAAAGAAGCAAAAAGGCAGCTAAATCTGACATAAATACAAGAAAAGGAACAAACGTGGCATGCCCGACCTCCCGACAGCATCTTCCCAAAGCAAAACAAGAAGACAGAAGACTGAACACGCCCCATGCTCAGCGAGCACGGGGCATGCCAAAGTGTCAGCAGAAAAGACAAAATGGTAGAAGCATCTATTGCCCACCACGGGGCCGTGCTCAGCGGACATGGGGACGTGGTCAACTGTTGCAGACGCATTTAATGAAGTTGCAAATTGCAATTAATGAAGAGAGAGAGTCGGATGGACACGGGGACGTGCCCAGTGGACACGGGGCCGCGCCCGAGCTTCTGTTCAGCCTATAAATAGGAGTGCTTGGAGCTCTTGCAACTCATCCCTTGGCACACCACCTCTCTCACACTTCACCCACCACCCACCACCATCACAACACCATCATCCACCACCATTATCCATTGTCCATCATAGAGTGTGTGAGTCGTCTCGGGATCCAAGATTGATCGTAAGAGTTCTTGATAATCAAAGGACATGTTTGCCTAAGTCTCTTACATCACTTGGTGAAGACAAGTGTTTAGTGTAATACTTTTTATTTTTAATCTTTTGCACTTTTTAATTGGTTTTGTATTAATGACTTTAATAACTAGTTTCTTATGTTGAAGGTGATTCTTCCTTAACGTTTCTCCGTGGTGTCTTGGCATCATTTTACTGTCTATATAAAATAAAAGATTTTCACCATTCATATCTCTACGGTCTATATGGAGGTATGTTGGCTACCTGGTCGGGGGTTAAGGGAACGGTTTGGTAAGAGTCTTGCCATTGTTCAGTGTATAGATCCTGCAAAGGACCCGGGTCAAATTTAGTAGGACCTCCTTCAATACCCAAAGGTATTGGATGGCGGGGGTCCAAACTCTTTGATCCCCTCATAAGTTAAACTACTATTAAAACTTTAACTTGGCTACTTAGGACTGTATCCCTGCTGACTCTGACTACTTAGCCGAGGGTAACGTCACCTTCAAAAGAGGGGCCTACCACATTATGCATTAATAACTTACTTAATTATTTTTCAATAATCCGACCCTTTAGGATTGTATCCTTGCTGACTCAAACTACTGGGTTGAGGGTAAGCCACCTTCAAAAGAGGGGCCTACTACAATAACTAAGATAATCTCTAAAACAAGTGCAAAAGTGTGAAAATAATCAAAGGTTACACTACACACGAGTCGGATCCAAGTGATTCATCTTGTCTATCTATTTTTATTTTTAGCATTTTAGTTAGTTTTATTTTTCTAGTTTAAAAACCTTTTTCTAACATTTTGAATTGATTAGACGTTGAGGATAAACCGGTACTAAAAGCTCTTGTGTCCTTGGACGACCTCGGTATGTTACCAACACTATACTACGTCCACGATGGGTGCACTTGCCCATATGTGTGTTTAGTGTTAGTAAATATCGTGTTTTATAAATTTAAAACTTGGCTAAAAAAGTGTAAAAGGGCTTAAAATATATACCTAAAATATATTACACTACACGCACATCAGTCAACATGGTGGACCCCACCATATCAACCTACAACATGGTGAGAATGGTTGAAATCTTTGAAAGGTATGGTAATTGAATTTGTTTATGTGCATCATCCTTTTACTCATTTTCACCTTCACATATCCTGTCAGTTCACACAAAAACTTGCAACCAAAACTTTCCTTTGCACCCCTCTAGATCTCTGCCACAACAAGCATCCATAAACCTTCCATTTTCATTCATAAAACATCATAGTTTCACCCTAAACAAGCCCTTACAAGATCATCTAAGCATCATTAAGGCATGGAGCATCATTAGAGCTTTGTTTGGAGCTTAATCTCTTCCTAATCTTCATTCTAACCTTGTGCAAAGTTGTAAGCTCTCATTTACCATTGCCTAAGCTTGTTATTAAGTATAGATTACGAAAATATTTGCTGATCATCTTGAAAATCAAGAAAAATCTAACAAAAAAAAATCACAACTTAACAACTTACTAAATATGAAGTATTATGTGATTATTATGTGTATTAGTGTTGAATAAGTTGTATGATCATGTTGATTTTGGTTAAAGTAGGTTGTTTAACTTATGATTTATGACGATCGTGTTCTATGTTTAGTGTAGTAATGTATATTAGTGATGATCTTGTCATATTAGGCCTAAAAATGTGATTTAAACAACTAGAGGTTTAAATCAAGAAAGATCATCACCATTATGTTCATGAGCTTTACATATAAGTTTTCATAGTTGAAAGATTAAGGACTTTAATGGTTTAAACTTGATGTTTATGAAATAACAAGTGTGATTTTTAAATAAAACAAGTGGTAAAACAAATGGTTACAAAATTACACTTAAAAAGTCTTAACTTTTAACTAGGGCTGTAAACGAACCGAACGTTCAGTGAAGAGTTCGTGAACCATTCAGCGGAAAGTTCGTTTGTTGGTCCCAGATTAGACTTAAAAACTTCTTTTCACGTAATATGGAAAGTGATTTCAGTAGATGTGAAAAAGATGTGCGGAAATGGAAATCAGACATTCAAGAAACAAGACCTACAGAATTATCAAGTTTATATCACTTTGAAACAAAATGGTTTACAAGGTGATTGTAAGATTCTTTAGCTCTTGATCAACTTATGATTCTTTGAAGTAGATGTTGTTCATTTTAGTTGTCCTGTCCGATCTTCTTCTTCTTGTTGTGATCTTTAGGACTGTTGTCTTCTTCATAGATCAAGTTAAATCTGATTTTCTTCAATACTTACAAATAAAGTTTACTAACAGTATCCCCCTAAGTATTGTAAGAAAATAAACTATCTATATCAACATAAACAACTTTCAACTAATCCTTGAAAAGAAAATTCAAACAACTAGGTTCAGAAACATAAAACATAATCAAACCAACCATTGTTCAAAACAGACAGAAACAAAATATTATTTTCAAAAACATAATTTTAATCTCATCAATTCATTAATTGATCTTCACTCCACTTTTGTATTTGTCTCCTGGTTTCAGCCTTTTCTTTTGATCAATTGCCTTTTGAGTTTCCTTGTAAAGGTCTTTGTACCATCCTCTGGATTCCATCCACTTTTCAATGCAATCTTCAATTTTTTTTCTCAGTTGTTCATTGTTCTTTCCCTTCTTCTTGAGTTGCTCTTGTTTTTCATTCATGCAGTTCTTTATATATTTCAGAGTTTGATTTAAATACCTGCATATTTCACTGATTCTGAATAGAGCCTTCTCATCATGAGCATCTTTGAAGACTACACACATTTCTGGTTTGTCGAAGATTGCTCCAGTTCTCACCAGTTTAGAAGGAATTTCAGCTGGAATTGTTTTGTTAGGAGGAGGTATTAGCACTTTGTTGCTATTCTCAAAATTGATACATCGATCAAAGTCTGCCAGTGCAGCCCTTTTATATAGCTTTGCTCCTGCACTTTTGATGCTGTCAAGGGCTCTTCTGATCACAACTGAACCACTTTTCTCTTTATCAATGATATTTTTCGTTTTGATTATGCCCATTGGGTGAATATCATCAGCCAGATTTCCATCAGTAACCTTTTGTTCACTATTATCTTTTCTGATCAAGGTGTATTTGTTCTGTCCTTCATTACCTAAGATACCTCCTCAAGTGGTTAAAATGTTGATTCTTTCAATAGATACTATTGGATTGGTCATTGGTTTGTGCAAAATTTCCCAGCTTCCATTATTCCTGACTTGAACAATATTTTTGCTTATTGGAGATAGTGGCCTTTCTGGGTTGTATTCTTTACCTTTCCAGTAGTAATGCTTCAGGTGTTCTTCAGGGTACATGATTGTGTGTAAATCGCCTTTCAGCACTTCTATTTCTTTGAAGTTTCCATCTGAATTTTCTCTAATCACTTTTCTTGGCCTTTTTGAGGAGGTTACTTCATGTTCCATTCTTCTCTTCTCTTTTGTATCCATTTTTATGCTGAATTCTGTTTCTCCTGTGAGCGCTGTGGAAGATGACTGAACTGAAACAGGTTCTTTCTGTTGGACCCTTGGAGTATCTGGCTTTGGGATGTTTGGTGGAGGACCCATGGGCTGTTTCTGTTTTTGAGTTGTTGGAGTTTCTAATTATTTGGTTTGATCTTGTTGAATGGTTTCTGGTTGTTGCTAAGGAGTTTCTAACTCTCCTGCTTGTTTTCTTGTTGAATTGGGGCTTTCAGTTCATGAAGATCAACTTTTTCCAGTCTGGCAACATTATACTGCAACCTCTTTACTAACAGATGAACATTAGCAAGAGTTTGAGTATTTGTTTCTTCTTGTTTCTTCATTCTCTGAAACTCCTGGTTTTTTTGATTTTTCTGTGCAGTCAATTCCACCATTAGCTTCTCAAAAGCCTCAGCCATGCTGCAGTTGTTGGCTCTTAGGAACTGTATTTCTTCAAGAATTCTTCCTGAACTTGAGCTTTCCCGTGCAGTTCCAACCTCAGCCATCTGTTTCTTGATATCTTGCAGTTCTTTGAGAGCTTTCTTGAATTCTGACGAGCTCTCTCTGTTTTCTGATGACTCTTGCAGTTTGTTGAGGGCTGCAGTGTTGGCTTCTGTTTGCTTCTACACAGCTTTGACAGTTTCTGATAAAACTTTGATATCTGACTTTTGATTTTTTATTTCTTCTAGTATCAGATCAAGTTTTCCTTCTGTGGCTGTTTTCTTTGTACAAATAGCAGTTGTATCTTCAAGTTCCTTGTTTAGTTGTTCAGTTGACATAGATTGATGTCCTTGGTAAATAGGAGGAACAACAGATGTTCCACCTCTAACACCAGCAAAACACATTCTCTGCTGTTATGAGGTTAAGAGGATTGAAATATTCCATATTCTCTGTACCCTCACCAGAAAATTGAAACACATTCAAATTCTAGTTTTCCTCATATCCTTGAACCTTTTCAGGTTCTCCATGAGTTGTTGAGAAACTCTTAGTTTTCTCATCCAGGTTTCCTTGATCAGTAGATTGATCTCCACCTGTTGCCACCACATTTTCCTCCTCAGAATCTGATTCAGAAAATGGGTCTTTGGTTCCACTCACATATTGTCTTACAGAAAAAGTGCCTTTTTGTAAAATTTCATAATTTCCTTGAATTGAATCATCAGAATCACTCTCAGAATTATGAAATATATTAAGTTTAGAGTGTTGTGCAACTGTTTCTCCCATATGTGAGATTTCAACATGATGTTCTTCTGCCACAGGACTCATGTTCACATCTTCATCAGCTGGGTGAGGATCTGATTCACCCTGCTACTCCATTCTTGGTGTGCTTGACTCTTGTGCATCATGCTCCATGGGGGACACATTATCAAAAACTTATTTATTCTCTTGCTTCTTGCTTAACATCTTTAGGTATTCTACTATGTATGGTGAATCTGCTGGTATCAGATTCATCATCCTTTCTAACATAACATGCACATCATAATCTGACTACCAAGACCCTACATCAGTCCAAGGTCTCATGATTTCTGTACTCCACATATTTTCTGATGCTGGAATTTCTAGGTTTCTTTAGGAAAATGCATCAGAAATTATGACTGACAGAAATCTGGGAAAAGGTAGATGTGAATCTATCCTTCCCGTATTAGTCAGAATTGATCTTCTGATCAAATTAAATATTTCTGTTCCAAAATCAATATTCAATCCACTAATGAGACTTAACATGATTGTCAGAACATTTATATTTATTTGATCTGTACCTCCAATTTTTGATGATAAACACTTCTTCAGAATTTCCATTAACACTTGCCAGAAGGCAGGTAGCTTATTCCTCTTGAATTCACTGATTTTTGAAATCTTTTTCTTGTAACCCATTACAGGATCAAGTAGTGAAAACATATCTTCTTTTTCTGGTGCTTCTTCATCGCTTTGGCTTAAGGGTAGTTCCAAACATTCCCTTATTTTCTCCGGTGAGATTGTAATGAAGATATCTCCCCACACATGTGCTGTTAGCTCGACTTGATTTGATACTTTGAGAGTTTTTACAACTTGTTGTATGAGTTTTTCTGGTACCTCTCTGGTCTTTGTAGAGCTTGAGTTTGTGACAACCCTCACTAAACCAGGTATCCGTACGTCTTAATTAACTATTAATTGTTGTTTAATTACTGTGCTTAACTGAGATTCCTGATGAACTGCTACTTGACTGTTGATACTTGTACATATCTGCATCATACTTTGATTTCCATCACTACATTATTTACCTACTGAACTCTAGTGACAAACATGATGCACAAAAGCACAGTAGCATTTGAACGGATAACCTATTGAACATGCTGATATAGCCAGCATCAGGCAGACACTGCCTCTAAAGGCCTGTATGAGCCAAAAATATTATACTACACCTAGTGTGTGTAGGGATACAAGGGTTGTTAAACTGCATCTCTAGGAATAAGATGTAATGATTGGATGTGCCTAAAACGTACTCTAAGCACGAAACACAGCACTTTTATCAACATGCTAGCTTCTAGCAAATTAATAAAGTGCCAAAACATAAGGAAATATTCATGACACTTTGCAGAATAAATTGTGTCGCTAAAAATATTATTTACGACGCTTAAAGGATTACTTAAGCACTTTAACGGATTACTATCCAACCGAACAACCGGACAATACCCGGAACATAAAAATATTGTCAGAAATATTGTTAGCTTTTTTCTGAGCCAGTTAGGGTCCCTGATTACCTTAACACCCGCTTTATAACGCATCATGCAACTAACGGGGTTAATCTCTAAAGTAACCTACTTAACTAAACTAAACTCTAACTGAAAAATTAAAAACCAACCGGATACCCCCCCCCTCAATGGAATCGGCCAAACCAAGGGGACAAAGGAGTACAAGGGTTGATTATTTTATTGATCTATGTTGGAAATCTAGAGAACATGAAAACCGTTGGACGATGGCACTAGAATTTCTCTATAAATACCTCACCCTAACATAAAGATTTCACACACCACATTTCACCAACTTAACTCTCTCTCTCTTGCCTCCCCATTCTTGGCCGAACACACCCATAGCCACCCACCCATCTTCGAGCTCTTGTTCATCCATTTCAAGCACACACAAGGCTTACGGATCACGTATAAGGAACCTTGAAGCAAGCGGAAGTTGAAGGACCTCGTTTCTTTGCTTTTATCCACGCCATTTTCGACTAGATTCTTCCCTAGCCCCGAGCTAGAGGTATAATGTTTAAAACTCACTCTCGATCGTATCTAAAGTGGTTAATATGATTTTTAACGGTTAAAGGTCGGAATCATGCGTTTTGAATCTATAAAGTCTACTAAAACTCGAATATTGTTGGTTAAAAGCTCATAACATGTGTAAAAGTTGTAGTATTTGAATATGTTGATTATTGAGGCCCGATCTACGATGTGGTGGCTCTTATCATCGTTTAACCCGACTTTGTTAAGATCATAGATCTTGACATAAGCTTGCTTCTGTCGGTACGAGGGTTAAAAGGTGAAACTCCACCACACGAGAAACATGAACTTGTGTAAAAGTATTTTGACTTGTAAAATAGTATTTAAAACGAGACGATCTACGTATGTACAAGTGGTATATTCGTAGAACCAAGTGTCGAGAAAATCATGTTTTATAAAAGTTGGGTGACATGTTAACAAATATGATTTTTTTACAAACTACAAGTGTATAAACACTTGTGAAACGAAAGATCCGACAAAGTAACAATTTTTATAAAAGTTGTCGGGAAGTTGTAAAGGATGATTTGTTCTAAAAACGGGGTTTTTACAAGACTAAACTATTTTATACATAGATCCACTAAATATAAGGTGATCTACACTATGACTTTCGGAAAAACTACAAGTTCATGTAATAATGCGATTTTACATACTAGTCTACAAGTTTGATGTGTTGAAACTAGTTTGAAGTATCGGAAATTGATTGGTTGATTTAAAGAAGTGTTGGAATGATTTTGTAAAAGAAAATGATACGCTTGAAAGCGTGGCCACCTCCAGTTACAGGGGAAACTCTGGCGAAATTTTTCTAAAATCTAACACTTAGAATTATTTACAAGTGTTAGACTATTTTTGATATATTTTCAAATATATTTCGCCATGACTTTATTTATTAAATAATCGGAGGTGGGATTTTTCACAAAACTAAACGTGGTAAATATTTATTCGATAAATATATTTTTCACCACACTGTTTATGATTATTTTGTGAAAATATATAAATATTATTTTTAGAGTAAAAATAATATTTACAAACGTAGACGAACCCAAAATAATACAAACGCTTACACGACAAACGTATAAGTTACAACGGTAATTACTATTACCACTTACTCGTCAAAACGTAACTTACGCTTAATACGGAAATATTCATAAACGAGTATGTTGTCAACGTATTATTTTTGGAAAATATTATGTGTAGAGAAAATATAATATTTTTGAGAAAGATATTTATATTTTGGAATGAGAAGTAAAAATATATTAAGTGAGACTTAATATTATAAACGCGCATGTATTAATTCCCCCATCCTTGGGAAGGAGATTAACTACCAAATATATACAAGGAACGGTTGTCTAACTGTTTCCCAAAAATTAAACTATAAAGCTAAAGCACGGCCATCCGTCTAATAGAATTAGCACATGTAGGTCGTTGCACAGCTTTCGGACATTTGGAGTGCTTGATTTAGCGACGCACAGACTGTGAGTTCATGTCCCCCTTTTCTCTTAACTGTTTTCAGTTTTCTAAACTGCGGGGGTGAAATACGTGTTACAATGGTTATGATTACTTAATACATGGTATGGTTAGCGTAAGGAGGGTTACTTTTAGATCATGTGAATGGGTAGGCGGAAACTTGAGGTCATTAATCCTCAGGGTAGGACCGAGGGGCAGGAGCGGTAGATCTATTTGGGTGTAGCGAGCCCAGTCCCAGGTCCAGCATAACGGACCTTGGGATGACTTTGTTCCCGACGCATAAATTTGCTAGGTTTGAGCCTTCCTACTTGCATTTCACACATATCAATGGCCTTGCAAACCATTGGTGATCTCTTTTTCTTTATTTGCTACATACCAGGATTTTTGATAAATACAATGGTTTATTTACTCACTTTCGCATGAACTCGCTTAACATTATTGTTGATTTTTCAACTTACATGTATTTCAGGAAACTAACGATCTGGCGCGGTATGGCTTGTTTTCCGCTGCGTTAGGCACCAAGGTCATCCAGGGTTCGGGGAATGTGACTCTTACCTGGACAAGTCACAGTCCTTGAATTCATGTTTCTGTTTGAATTTGTAATGATTAGACAAGTTTATGGTTGTTGGGTGTTAACCCGTTAAGACAATGTTTCGATATTTTTATTTTTAATTTTTATGGATGATCTTGCATATTTTTAATTCATATAGCTTGTTATGATTTAGTTATGGTATTAAGAAGTCACACCAAATTAACCACGCTTCCGCAAAGCCAGGGTGTGACAGCTTGGTATCAGAGCTCTGATCATAGCGAACTAGGATTCCTTCTTGAGTCTAGACTATGATCACTAGGGCTCTCACGAAAACATTTTTACTGCATACCACTTAAGTCCAGATCCAAAACGTTTTTATAAACAAATGTTGAGCACATTTTATTTATTATTTTTAGGCTCAGTCTGGGAGGCTGAGGCTCGGTCTGAGAGACTGAGGCTCGGTCTGGGAGGCCGAGGCTCGATCTACTGGATCGAGGTAGTTGTCTAGTGGGACTAGGGAGTCAGTCTGGGAGGCTGGGAGAATTGTCTAGTGGGACTAGGAAATCAGTCTGGGAGGCTGGGAGAATTGGCTAGTGGGACTAGGAAGGACAGTCTGGGAGGCTGGGAGGCTAGTGGGACTAGGAGGATTATGTGATTATTACTTGGTAACTTGTGTGATTACCTGATTTACTGATTTTTGTGCATGTTTGTGTTTATGTTACAGACCCATGGACTCACCAGCCATGGGTGATTCAGATACCACCGGACCTTTACCCATAGTATCGGACGACATTGTGTCTTCAGAGCACGAGGTGCATACCTCCAACTTCACCAGCACCGATGATGATGACTTCCAGCCCTTCGCTCTGCCCGATGGCGCTGATGAGCATATCGATGACCCACCTGCTGAGTATCTTCCCTTGGTAGCGATTCCAGCTCCCATACCCCTTGCTTCATATCCAGCATACGACTTGCTACCCGACGCCGAGGCTGACGGCGATGTTGATCTCTTTGAGGACGAGCCTTTTGAGGATGAGATTCCTGATGCAGCCCCTCTTCCCGCTGGCGATCTTTTGATGATCACTGGTGCTCCTGTTGAGGACTCGCCCGCCCATTCGCCCGTCCCAGACTCCTTTGAGTCTGTGGCATCTGCACCATCTCACGAGGTGAGCACGCAGCATTTTGTACACGACTCGGACCCCGATCAGGCATCTTCTGCCGCACCCATTCCGAGCTTTGTGTTCGAGCACGACGACATTGAGGATTCTGATCCCGTTTTTCCTCCGGGATTTGATCCTGACCACGATATTGAGTACATTCCTATGGACCCACATATGGAGGACCCCGTTGATCCCGTTGATCCTGTTGATCCCTTTGATCCAGAGTTTGATTTTGATATGGCTTTTGATGACCCAGAGCCTGCCTTGGCCCCAGAGCAGGCAGTTGCTCTAGATCCTGTGCATGAGCATGACCTGGTACATGCCGGCGTTCCTGATGAGCCCATATTAGCAGACCCACCTGTTGGTGACCATCTTGTGGACATTCCTTTGATTGTTGACGACCATGTTATAGCTGATGATCCTGTTGTTGATCCACCTTTTGTTGATCCCCCTTTGATTGCTGATATCCCTATTGACCACCCAGTTGAGCATGTTGCACCAGTTGACCCTGTCATTGCTCCATTTGATCTTGTTCCCCTCGAGCCTGAGCACGCTCTGTTTGCTGATCACCTGGATCCACCCGATGAGGACGCTCAGCACGGTTGGATACCTGCTGACGAGGATGTTCCACCGTTTCCCCCACATCACACTGATGCACATCATGCTGATTTCTCATTTCAGATCCCTGTGACACGATCCGATAATTTCACCTTTCCGATCCCTCAGATTATACCTCCAGCGAGGCTGGAGAGGGCTCTTCAGCCCACCCTTTTGGGCACATACCGATGTCTATTCCTTTCGTGCCCCAGATGACATCTGTTCCATCTTCCGTTTCACCTGTTCATGCAGCACCATTCGATCCCACCAGCACGCCACTGCTTTGGTCATCTTCCTCTCCGATGCCACCCACTGATCCATATCATCCATTCCATATGGGGCACACCATAGAGGACGTCTTGATGTCCTTTGTCCATCAGCATGGGTCCCATACGCAGCGACTCTAGGAGCTCGAGAGAGCTCAGCTATCACTAGGTCCATGTCATGGTCAGACATCCTCACCTTTTCAGCCGTTTCGATCATTACCCCCGGACTTCGCTGCCCGACTTCTGACTTTGGAGCAGCAGATCGCTTCTGTTATTCACACTCAGCAGGCGATGGAGGAGGACTGGCTTCATCTACGCCGCTTACTCTACACTCACTTTCCCCCTCCTCCACCCCCATTCGCATAGAGCTCATCGGTGCTATAGAGGTAGACGTTGGTGAGACGACAGCGATTGTGACTGCACAGCCTTTTGGAGACCACCTGATGTTACTGACTTTTGTTGATACTTATTTGATGTACCTGATGTATGTGATACTGATATGATATAGTTTTGTACAGGGGTGATGTAGCCCCTATTTGATTGATGGTTGTATGCCACACTTACTACATTATGGTCTCGATATATATAACAATCGCGGTATTCTCACCATATCTGATTCACTTGATTGCTTATTTATATTTTTGTGACATGGGATGTTGGGACATGGGATGTTGTGTATATAATACTTGTGACATGGGATGTTGGGACATGGGATGTTGTGTATATAATACTTGTGACATGGGATGTTGGGACATGGGATGTTGTGTGTATAATGATCGTAACATGGGATGTTGTGTGTGATATATTGATAACATGAGATGTTATGTGTAACAACCCGCACCTTCGTGCGTTGTTACTACTCGATACACTCGTTACGCCTAGCACCGGAGATTCGGATCATAATGTAACTATATCAATTTTATCGCTAAATCGAAGTATAATCGAATAATTACGCATATTCTATCACTATTACAAACCTATTTTGCATAACACTCACGATGATGTCGAATAAGGGCCTAATCTACCCTTCTCGATGAGCGTGAGGTGTCAAAATGTGAGTAATCAACGCTAACGAGGGTTATCGGGTGAGTACTATGACTCTAACCGTCATGACGATGATGGCAATATGAGTAAGTGGTGCCCCGATAATCATTGTGGCACATCACATCGAAGAACGCACTCGAAGGCACGCGTAACTTGATCACCGCACTGAGAATTGGATACATAAATACGTATATACGGCCCTTTTGTGATTAATTATAATAAATAAATTAATAATTATATAAATATATAAAAATATGGCTTAAACCGTCGAAATCGCACCAAAAACGGGATCAAAAGGCTTCCGAACGGATCAATTCGATCAGACTAGTCCAATTGGTCAGACCGGCCCAATCAGATAGGCCAGTCCGATCGGATGGGCCAGTCCGATCGGATGGACCAGTCCGATCGAATGGGCCAGCCGATCGACTGGGCCAGCCGATCGACTGGGCCAGCCGATCGACTGGGCCAGCCGATCGACTGGGCCAGCCGATCGACTGGGCCAGCCGATCGACTGGGCCAGCCGATCGACTGGGCCAGCCGATCCAACTGCAGTTTTGCCTTCCTTTCTCCTTCCTTGCCTATAAATACCCCTCCATTCCCTCCCAAACACTTGTGTTGCTGCTCCTAACCGACCAAGACGTTCCAGCCCTCAAATCTCTCGATTTCTTCCGATTCTTGTAAGTTTTCAACCCGAATCTTGTACTTTCTTGATCCAAATGCAATCCTTCATCTTTCTATCTTTCAAATCTCAATTTTTAACCGTGAAATCAACGGATTTGGGGTGTTCTAAGGTGATGTCACCATAAAGTTCTTCAAAGGTGATGTCATCCCATGAAGAACAACTCAGATTCGGATGATTTACATACGATTCTTCATGAATCTCAACCAAATCAATGTTTTTCTAATCAAAGGGCCACGGATTTGGGATGTTCGGATAGATTTCATCACAAAGTTCTTATGAACTTCAAGTGTTGACCTCATATCATCAAGAACAACTCAGATCCAGGGCATTTCCTAAGTAAAATCAAGGTTTTTACATCAGATCTAGTGATAAAATGATCGATTTCGAGTTAAACACGGAAAAACCGACAAAAACGACCAGTTCCGACGAACGGGGTGATTCCCGGCCGTTAAAACAGGTCGGAATTGACGGGATTTCAGTTGCTTAACACCTCATCGTAACGTCCTAACCCAAAACGCCGAAGAACGCTCGAAAAATCATCGAAAACAGCCGAACAGGATGGCCAATCGAGTGGCCCAATCGATCGAACAGACCAGTCGATCGAGTGGCCCAATCGATCGAACAGACCAGTCGATCGAGTGGCCCAATCGATCGAACAGACCAGTCGATCGAGTGGCCCGTTCGATCGATCAGGCCCATTCGATCGATCAGGCCCATTCGATCGATCAGGCCCATTCGATCGATCAGGCCCATTCGATCGATCAGGCCCATTCGATCGATCAGGCCCATTCGATCGATCAGGCCCATTCGATCGATCAGGCCCATTCGATCGATCAGGCCCATTCGATCGATCAGGCCCATTCGATCGAGTGGCCTGTTCGACTGGGCCAGCCCAATTTCATCATTTTACCCGATTTTAACCCAATTTCGCCCGATTTCACGCAAATCGATACCGTTTAACGCATAGTAATCTATCACTCACGTAAATTATCTGAAATCAGGATATTCTCCGGCACCGATTCCGCAAACCTAACCGAATACGCGCTGTGAGTATACTTGACCCCTTTTATCGAATTTTGGGTGTAACATACGTTCCATAAGAACCAAACTTATCAAACGAATGATTTAATTGGACTATTTATCACTTGCGAATAACTGTTTGCATAGATATACGTGATGCTAGTACATGTATGCTAGGACTTATACTCGCGACGTCCCACCAAGACTAGTATAGTACTATTTCGCCCGACGGGGTCTAGTTATGCCATCAAGAGTCGAGCATCGAGGACTTAGCTGGTAGTATCAGTTTTGTGAGTATATATGTTGTGTATTACGTTTATGCATGTGGAAATTCGCAGCACTTTTAATCTATCACACTATCACATATCAAACCTGTATACTCGCCAATACTTTTGTATTGACAAAGTTTTAACGTATGTTGCAGGTTTAGCCGAAGTTTACATCAAATCAAGCTAGGAAGTCTAGAAACTCATCTAAAATCTAGGTTGTCGGATTTGAATTGTTCGAGAGGACAAGAAATCTGTGATGACTTACGTGATTGTATTGTTTGTTAGTATGGGATGACAAATGTAATAAATATTATCGCAATATAGTTGTTATGGATTCTCTTGAGCAATCTGATTCGCCTAGTGCCGCGCCCCGATGATTCCGCCATCGGTTGGGGTGTGACAGATTGGTATCAGAGCCATAACTATAGGGAATTAGGCAAAGTTTGAGACTCGACCTAGTCCGGGTCGATGTCTTATGAAAGTGACCTAGTCTATAGTCTAAGTACCAACAGGCCGACTCTTACGAACTCGTTAGGGTTTGTTTGGGCCAACTTGCTACTCTCGATCGAATTTGTTGAAAAGTTACAACTATTGTGTGAACACCGCATACTACAGCTTCACACAAAGAGCCTTTCCTAAGGCTAGAAGGTTACTTAGCCTTTCCTAAGGCTGACACAATACACATGTTTTCAAAACTACTCGCATAACAAAACCGAGTGATCTAGTCGAGACCAGGTGTGAAAACCAATAACTCTCGATAGGATCACTCACTCAGCGTATTTTTTTCTAGCACTAGAACTCTTCGTTGAGCTAGGAGTGACATCCACATCTCGACAAAAGGTCTCCATTTCGAAATTCTGGTGGAACTCTCGGATTTATTCGATGAGCACAACCACAAATGGGAACGAAGTTGTTAAGCCAGGGGTGAAACCCATACCTTAATCAACTGTTCCACTCCATAAAATGGTTTACAAAAGCTCTCACCAAGGTCACGACCATAACAACGACTCAGGCTACGCGAAGACTAGAGAGACGAATGTCAGGAGCTGCATCCCAGTGGAAGCATGAGTCCCCTAGGTCAACGCGTATGCCCGAACTTGTTGGGTATAGTCGGGTTACTTGGGTAGTCAACGCCTAAACACCCAAGGCATTCTATCTAAACTGTTACATATATGGTATCAATTACGTCTATGAGTTTTCAAATTTAAACTTTATGATTTATCGATTTCTCGACTTATCGGATTTACAATCCTAGATTTACAAAGCGCACAACTTGCACAGCCATCGCAATCTAAAACAAAGACCGAATGATCGCAACAAAACAAACGCCTAAGTACTCGAATTCGCTTACGCTACTTCTCTTATCGCGTCCTCGCGAATTCTGGACCAATATCTATGTAACCTACAACTATATCTATATATGTATTAAATACAACACGAATCAATTATGTGAGAGTTTAGGAACCTAGAATTTTCCTATGTGGCCCCTATGTGTTTAATTAAATTCTATACCGAGTTTTGATCGAATCAAATCGCATCAAAAGCTCCGAATTCATTATGATCGAATCTCATTCCAAATCCTTCTGTCTAGATGCCTTCCAACAACTCTATTTCGAGACGAAAGGCTAGGAGAAGAGCCAGACGAAGCGCCGATAAGAGGATTGCCTCGCTTTTGACCAGGGAAGTGGTCAAGCTCATTCCTCAAATTGTCGCTCAAGTGCACTCTCAAAGCCACTCTCGAGCCCCGGAAGACGTCAAGACGGAATCTGCATTCCTCTACAAACACTTCAAAGCCTGTGATCCGATGCCTTTCACGGGTGAAGGAGGTGTTTCTCAATTACTCCAGTGGTTCGATGCCATCGAGGTTACCTTTCGTCAGAGTGGGTGCCCCGAGGACTTTCAAACTACTTGCGCCACCGGGGTATTTCAATCGCGAGCACTCGACTGGTGGACCGCCGAACGCAACAAACGTGGTATCTCCACAGCTTACGCCCTCTCATGGGGTGAGCTGAAGGAACTCATGAAGGAAGAATATTGTCCTCCTCACGAAGTCCAGAAACTAGAGAACGAGTTTTGGGAAATCAAGCAAGCCGAAGGTGACAATGCGAGCTATACAGCAAGGTTCAAACAGCTTAGCATAATCTGCCCAAGTCAAGTCGACACTCCAAAGAAAGCTATCACGAAGTATATTCGTGGCTTACCAGAGTGTGTGGGTGATTTTGTCGAAGCTGCAAAACCTACTACCATCGAAGAAGCCTACCGTCTAGCCGCAGAGCTCAACAGCAAACGAGTCGTGGACGGATTCTTCTCCAAGAAGCCTGTCAAACGAGCTCATCAAGCAATCATCATCAACTCGTCCGACGATTCCTCTGGAGAATCGGTCGATGGATCATCTGACAGCTCCTCGGAGGATTCTTCCAAGAATCGCTCCGACAATGCCTCCGTTAAATCGTCAGGCGAATCCGAAGACGACACTGCATCAACTCAAGAAGCCCAACCGAGCCGCAAACGAAGGACCGTGAGCCCAGACTCTTCAACAACTGGACTGCCGCAACCCGAACCTCTCCGATCAGTTCCAGTACAGTCAAAGCGCGCTTACAATGGATCTCATCCCCTGTGTTTCACATGCACGTATCATCACCCGCTAGAAGCAAAATGTCGCTATTGCGCAAATTGCAACTGGTATGGGCATTATACGTCGCAGTGCCGTACAAGACCGTAACCTGGAAGGAAGACATCAGCAACCGCCGTCTCCGCAAGTATCCACAACAACGTTATTTTGATCCTAATGTTGTTGTAATAATCCGACTTATCGCTATCATTTCTGGAACTTATTTCATATATCATCGTGTGTGGATTCTATTTCTCTTACAATCGAGCACTATCTAGACGCTAGCACTATGTACTATATTATATATTTTATCCCTATAACACTCTTAGAATGAGGTACGGTATACGTGCAAGGGACAACTAATCACGGGTGCACACGGGATTACCTTGGTCAGTGCACGGAGATCGTAGTGAAGTTCTAATGGTGCCATAACGTTTAAAAGCACGGTCAAGGGTTTTGGCCGTGTCAACAAAGTGTGACACCAAAGCACGGGGCATAAGTAGTAGGGGTAACGCGGGGGTACGCTTTACCATACTACCGAAACTTCGTGAAGAAAGTGCCATGTGGAGTTGGACGTTATTAGACCTATTATACTATTATGGTTAATTTGACACTCTACAATCAATCAATCACAAGGCGTAACAAAACTAAACCACATCACTGCGAGGCTTCTCGTGAGTCCGCGTACACAAATTGCCACATCGATGAACTTAGGTAAGTTCACCCCGAAGAGCAATTGGAGCAACGCGAGACTGGTCGTAAAGTCTAGAACGCAAATCAATCGCAGTTTTGCCGGATCAATCTCGCAATCAAATCATTCGATAAGTGGCTCGAAATCGCAATCGCATCGTGTGTTTGTCTAGAAATCTCTAACGCTAGTTGTTGTCAATTGTGTGAACTTCTATCAGCTGGTGTGGATCGTATATTGTGGATTCGCTAGACGAGTATCGAGAATCACTCGCCGCCTTCCACTCTTAACGCGCCTCGCACCTAATCCACCAACTCGATACTCTTATCATGGTTCGCTATTACTTATCAATGCACGCATTCTACGTGTCATGTTAGCGCACAAGACCTCGCTTCACGAGACGAAACTAACAAGGTTGAAACATGGTGATGTTTTGACCATATTAGTTGACCTTGTGGAAAAAGGCCGTGTGGGCTAGCCTTAGTACTATTCGTGGTGTAATCAGTTCAATCAATCGTCTATCAATCGCAACGCAACAATCGTCGCTTATCAATCTGTTGAAATCTATTGTCTATCGATGTTCGAATGTTACTTGGAGGTCATCGCAGGTGGTGTAATGTTAGGGTGCATGACATTGCTTCACAAGATAAGACTAATATGGAAACATGGTGTTTGTCATATTAGCAAGTCTTGTGGAAACGTGCCATGCGAACTTCGTGTGAAATCAAATCGAAATCTCATTTACCCGAATCAAAATCGTGTCATTCGTTGCCCAACCAAGCATACCATATCAGCGTTGTGCGACCGGACTACTCGCACCCGCTGCCTACGCTTGGTTTGCATCCAACTTATTTCTATTCAAAACTCGGTCTAGCACCTCATCGCTAGGATCAAGGGAATCGAAATTCTATCTGTGTCTTATCAGCACGCATGACACTGCCTCATGAAACAGAGTTAATATGGGTAAAGCATGGTGGATACGCCGCTGGTACTTCCTATATATAAGTGTTTTAACCATATTAACGAACTTTTGTGGGAAGGTGCCACGTGGGGCCCGATGTAAGTTATTTTTCCATAGTATTAAGGAAAACCTATTTTTATAAAATTTTTACTAAAACCGTTGGACAAATGAAATTCCTTACAACATGGAGAAAACATTGAATCAGTTTGGCTCCGTGCCCAATGAAAATTTCATAAGTCCAATTCTTTTCTTAAAAACCTTTGCAATGACCGACAGGAATCTTCCCGAGAACGAGGGTTCAGCAGTCGAGTTCCGCTCGAACCCACGTTGTAGGAAAGTTTTCTTAAAACTTATTTTGCCACCTGATTCTTTTAAAATGTAAAACTCAAAACCTGTTATCAAATAACAAAACCCTCCACATAGCGCTGGTGTGGACATCAAAACGGTCGACACCGCGCCATGAGGAGATTTTTCTTAATTAACTTCGGAAATTAATCGAGTATTGGTAAGTTTAAAACGCTATAAAATTGCTTTTTGTATGTGTTATCACTTCTAAGTAACCGAATCGTATATTTCCCTCTGTCTTCGCCTGTTGAATCTTAATCGATCGCTCGACGCTATTAATCTCTACTCTCAATCGCATCAACTCTTACGACCCTACTATTGGATTAATTTCGGGACGAAATTTCCTAAAGGAGGGGATACTGTAACAACCCGCACCTTCGTGCGTTGTTACTACTCGATACACTCGTTACGCCTAGCACCGGAGATTCGGATCATAATGTAACTATATCAATTTTATCGCTAAATCGAAGTATAATCGAATAATTACGCATATTCTATCACTATTACAAACCTATTTTGCATAACACTCACGATGATGTCGAATAAGGGCCTAATCTACCCTTCTCGATGAGCGTGAGGTGTCAAAATGTGAGTAATCAACGCTAACGAGGGTTATCGGGTGAGTACTATGACTCTAACCGTCATGACGATGATGGCAATATGAGTAAGTGGTGCCCCGATAATCATTGTGGCACATCACATCGAAGAACGCACTCGAAGGCACGCGTAACTTGATCACCGCACTGAGAATTGGATACATAAATACGTATATACGGCCCTTTTGTGATTAATTATAATAAATAAATTAATAATTATATAAATATATAAAAATATGGCTTAAACCGTCGAAATCGCACCAAAAACGGGATCAAAAGGCTTCCGAACGGATCAATTCGATCAGACTAGTCCAATTGGTCAGACCGGCCCAATCAGATAGGCCAGTCCGATCGGATGGGCCAGTCCGATCGGATGGACCAGTCCGATCGACTGGGCCAGCCGATCGACTGGGCCAGCCGATCGACTGGGCCAGCCGATCGACTGGGCCAGCCGATCGACTGGGCCAGCCGATCGACTGGGCCAGCCGATCGACTGGGCCAGCCGATCGACTGGGCCAGCCGATCCAACTGCAGTTTTGCCTTCCTTTCTCCTTCCTTGCCTATAAATACCCCTCCATTCCCTCCCAAACACTTGTGTTGCTGCTCCTAACCGACCAAGACGTTCCAGCCCTCAAATCTCTCGATTTCTTCCGATTCTTGTAAGTTTTCAACCCGAATCTTGTACTTTCTTGATCCAAATGCAATCCTTCATCTTTCTATCTTTCAAATCTCAATTTTTAACCGTGAAATCAACGGATTTGGGGTGTTCTAAGGTGATGTCACCATAAAGTTCTTCAAAGGTGATGTCATCCCATGAAGAACAACTCAGATTCGGATGATTTACATACGATTCTTCATGAATCTCAACCAAATCAATGTTTTTCTAATCAAAGGGCCACGGATTTGGGATGTTCGGATAGATTTCATCACAAAGTTCTTATGAACTTCAAGTGTTGACCTCATATCATCAAGAACAACTCAGATCCAGGGCATTTCCTAAGTAAAATCAAGGTTTTTACATCAGATCTAGTGATAAAATGATCGATTTCGAGTTAAACACGGAAAAACCGACAAAAACGACCAGTTCCGACGAACGGGGTGATTCCCGGCCGTTAAAACAGGTCGGAATTGACGGGATTTCAGTTGCTTAACACCTCATCGTAACGTCCTAACCCAAAACGCCGAAGAACGCTCGAAAAATCATCGAAAACAGCCGAACAGGATGGCCAATCGAGTGGCCCAATCGATCGAACAGACCAGTCGATCGAGTGGCCCAATCGATCGAACAGACCAGTCGATCGAGTGGCCCGTTCGATCGATCAGGCCCATTCGATCGATCAGGCCCATTCGATCGATCAGGCCCATTCGATCGATCAGGCCCATTCGATCGATCAGGCCCATTCGATCGATCAGGCCCATTCGATCGATCAGGCCCATTCGATCGATCAGGCCCATTCGATCGAGTGGCCTGTTCGACTGGGCCAGCCCAATTTCATCATTTTACCCGATTTTAACCCAATTTCGCCCGATTTCACGCAAATCGATACCGTTTAACGCATAGTAATCTATCACTCACGTAAATTATCTGAAATCAGGATATTCTCCGGCACCGATTCCGCAAACCTAACCGAATACGCGCTGTGAGTATACTTGACCCATTTTATCGAATTTTGGGTGTAACATACGTTCCATAAGAACCAAACTTATCAAACGAATGATTTAATTGGACTATTTATCACTTGCGAATAACTGTTTGCATAGATATACGTGATGCTAGTACATGTATGCTAGGACTTATACTCGCGACGTCCCACCAAGACTAGTATAGTACTATTTCGCCCGACGGGGTCTAGTTATGCCATCAAGAGTCGAGCATCGAGGACTTAGCTGGTAGTATCAGTTTTGTGAGTATATATGTTGTGTATTACGTTTATGCATGTGGAAATTCGCAGCACTTTTAATCTATCACACTATCACATATCAAACCTGTATACTCGCCAATACTTTTGTATTGACAAAGTTTTAACGTATGTTGCAGGTTTAGCCGAAGTTTACATCAAATCAAGCTAGGAAGTCTAGAAACTCATCTAAAATCTAGGTTGTCGGATTTGAATTGTTCGAGAGGACAAGAAATCTGTGATGACTTACGTGATTGTATTGTTTGTTAGTATGGGATGACAAATGTAATAAATATTATCGCAATATAGTTGTTATGGATTCTCTTGAGCAATCTGATTCGCCTAGTGCCGCGCCCCGATGATTCCGCCATCGGTTGGGGTGTGACATTATGTGCTATTACTATTACTATATTCGTATGTTTACTATGGCCTGACCAACGTACACATCTTTAGAAGATGGAGCCAAGACGTCAACCTCAGCCAATGCCTACTACTCAGGACGAACTACAGTAAGTCATTGCTGCTGCTATTGCTCAATATGCTGCCTCTCAAGGAGGAATGAGTGGAAGCAACTCCGGCAACACGGGCAACAACAACAATCCACCGCATGGGTGTACTTACAAACAATTCTTGGACTGCAAGCCCATAAACTTCGATGGCACAGGGGGTGCTGTTGCTTTCGTCCGCTGGGCTGAGAAAACCGAGTCCGTACTTCGCATGAGCAAATGCGCACTGGATCAACAAGTCACTTACATCTCAGGGCTATTTGTGGATGGAGCCCTATCCTGGTGGAATCTACAGGTCCAGACCCTTGGCAAAGCTGCGGCTTACGCACTGACCTGGACTGAGTTGAAAGAACTCATGCGCAAAAAGTACTGTTCTCGCGCTAAAATTCAGAGGTTGGAGACCGAGTTCTGGCATCTAAAAATGGAAGGTTCTAAGATAGCTGAGTATGTTCAGAGGTTCCACGACTTGTCGCATGTGGTACCATATATGGTTACACCTGAGTTCAAGAGAATTGAACGCTTCATTTGGGGACTGGCTCCTCAAATAATCAGCATGGTGACTTCCTCCAAACCTGCAACTATCACTGAAGCCATTGATTTGAGTGTGGCTCTCACCGAAGAGGCAATTCGGTTGAACAAGTTTGATGAAGTCGAGCCGAAGAAGAAAGAGACTCATGTGGAGTCTTCAGGTGGTAACAAGCGAAAATTCACGAATTTCAAGCAGGGCACCAGGATGGTGGTTAAGAAAGGGGAATCGAATGCGCCAGCTCAAAATTCAGCTGGTGGTAGAAAGAAAAGTAAGGGATATATGGGTGCACAGCCCAAGTGCAACTCATGCCAACGACATCACTCTGGTCGTTGTGGGATAAAAGTTTGTGAAGCATGTGGAAAGGCTGGCCACCTGAAGGAGACTTGTTGGGCCACTGCTGGCCGGGGAGGCCACGGAGGATATGGGAATAGGAACAACCGTGGTGGTGCTGGGAACCGCCCACAAGGAAACCAGGGAGGTGATGGAAACCGTGCCAATCATGCTAACCAAGCGGGCGCCATGAATCGAAATCAGGGAAACAACCAAGCGGGAAACAATGGTGGGAACAGGCAGAGGCCCGGATGTTTTAACTGCGGTGATGTTGGGCATTACAAAAGGAATTGCCCAGAATTAAACCAAACACGCGGAAGAGTTTTCAACATAGAAGCAAGGGAAGCGCGCCAGGATCCCAATGTTGTCACTGGTACGTTCCCTGTAAACCAACGCTATGCATCCGTTTTGTTTGATACTGGTGCCGATTATAGCTTCGTATCGCTAGAATTTAGAAACATGCTTGGTTTAGCTGCTAGTAAGTTAGATATTCCGTACTCGATCGAATTAGCGAATGGGAAGTTAGTAGAAGCTAACGAGGTGATTCGAGGTTGCGTAATCGAGTTGGGAGAGCGCGAGTTCGCTCTAGATCTACTACCAGTCCAGTTGGGAAGCTTCGACGTGGTAGTAGGGATGGATTGGTTATCGAGTAACAAGGCCGAGATAGTTTGTCATGAGAAGGTCGTTCGTATCCCGACCGATGATGGTGAGACCATTGTTGTTCACGGAGAGAAGCGTGAGACGCCGTTGAGGATGATTAGCTGCCTGAAAGCGAGAAAGTGTTTGCAGAAAGGATGTGTTGCTTTTCTAGCACACATTGTGGATAAAAAGGCTGCTGAGCCAAAGATCGAAGACATCCCTGTCGTGAGGGAATACCCAGAAGTCTTTCCAGAAGACTTTCCTGGCTTGCCGCCTCAGAGGCAAGTGGAGTTTCGCATCGACTTAGTTCCAGGCGCCGCGCCTGTGGCTAAGGCACCCTATAGACTTGCTCCGTCTGAGATGCAAGAACTGTCGACACAACTTCAAGAGTTGTTAGACAAGGGATTTATCCGACCGAGCTTCTCGCCTTGGGGAGCTCCAGTTTTGTTTGTGAAGAAGAAAGACGGCAGTTTCCGCATGTGTATTGATTACAGAGAGTTGAACAAGCTGACGATCAAGAATAGGTATCCTTTGCCAAGAATCGATGATCTGTTTGACCAACTTCAAGGTTCAAGTTTCTACTCAAAGATCGATCTTCGATCTGGATATCATCAACTACGGATACAAGAGGAGAGTATCCCGAAGACAGCCTTCAGAACTCGATATGGACACTACGAGTTCCTCGTTATGCCGTTTGGATTGACAAACGCACCTGCTGTGTTCATGGATCTGATGAATCGAGTTTGTAAGCCGTACTTGGATAAGTTCGTGATCGTATTCATCGATGATATTTTGATTTATTCAAAGACAGAGGCTGAGCACGAGCAACATCTTAGAGCTATTCTAGAGTTGCTGAAGAAAGAACAGTTGTACGCCAAGTTCTCTAAGTGCGAGTTTTGGCTAAGGGAAGTGCAATTCCTTGGGCACGTGGTAAACGGAGATGGAATCCACGTGGATCCCACCAAGATCGAGGCGATCAAAGATTGGGAAACGCCAAAGACGCCAACCGAGATTCGGCAATTCTTGGGTTTGGCTGGCTATTATCGAAGGTTCATCGAGAACTTTTCAAAGATCGCTCAACCGTTGACACTCCTCACGCAGAAGGATAAGAAGTTTGATTGGGGAATCAAACAGGATGAAGCATTTCAGATATTGAAGGATAAGCTTTGTAACGCGCCAATCTTAGCTCTACCAGAAGGCACTAATGATTTTGTGGTATACTGCGACGCATCGCGTCAAGGATTGGGTTGTGTGTTGATGCAACGTCAAAAGGTTATCGCCTACGCATCACGCCAACTGAAGGTGCATGAAAAGAACTATACCACACACGATTTGGAGCTAGGTGCAGTGGTTTTTGCCTTAAAGATCTGGAGACACTACCTTTACGGTACAAAGTGTACGATCTTCACAGATCACAAGAGCCTCCAGCATATAGTCAACCAGAAGGAGTTGAATATGAGGCAAAGGCGATGGGTCGAGTTGTTGAACGATTACGACTGCGAGATCAAGTATCATCCAGGGAAGGCGAATGTGGTCGCTGATGCCCTAAGTCGTAAAGAGAGAATCAAGCCCATAAGGGTTAGGGCAATGGAAATGATAATTCAAACCGACCTTTCCTCGCGCATTCGTGCAGCACAGAAGGAAGCTCTCAAGGAGGGAAACCTTGAGGAAGAATATCTCCGTGGGATGGAGAAGATATTGGTGCCAAACAGGGAAGGAACATTGTGTTTTGAGAAAAGGATTTGGGTTCCTCTGTTTGGTGGTTTAAGAGAGGTTATCTTTGATGAAGCTCACAAGTCGCGGTACTCTATCCACCCTGGAGCGGATAAGATGTACCAGGATCTTAAGGATTATTACTGGTGGCCTAGGATGAAAGGCGATGTTGCTATTTACGTGAGCAAATGTTTAACTTGCGCCAAAGTTAAGGCGGAATACCAGAAGCCTTCGGGACTTCTGCAGCAACCAAAAATTCCCCAGTGGAAGTGGGAACAAATCTCCATGGATTTTATTACAAAGTTGCCAAGAACGCCAAAAGGCCATGACACTATCTGGGTGATAGTGGATCGCTTAACGAAGTCAGCACACTTCTTACCTATCTGCGAGAAGGATAATACGAGTAAATTGGCTGAGATTTACATGAGAGAGATTGTTACGCGCCATGGAGTACCACTCTCGATTATCTCTGATAGAGACGGAAGGTTCGTGTCAAGGATATGGCAATCCTTCCAGGAAGCTTTTGGCTCCAAGTTGAATCTGAGCACAGCTTTTCACCCGCAGACCGACGGACAAAGCGAGCGGACGATTCAGACGCTAGAAGACATGCTGAGAGCATGTGTGATGGATTTGGGCGGTAGCTGGGATAAGCATTTACCCCTGGTTGAATTTTCATACAACAACAGCTACCACACCAGTATTGGTGCCGCGCCATTCGAGGCTTTATATGGGCGCAAGTGCAGATCGCCGCTTTGTTGGGCTGATGCAGGTGATAGACAATTGGTTGGTCCTGAAATGGTACAGGAAACCACAGATAAGATCGCGCAAATCCGAGACCGTATCAGCGCGGCTCGTGACAGGCAGAAAGCCTACGCGGATCGAAGCAGGAAACCTCTAGAGTTTGAGGTTGGTGAGATGGTTTTGTTGAAGGTATCACCCTGGAAGGGTGTGGCACGATTTGGGGAAACGTGGAAAGTTGAACCCGAGGTATATTGGACCATTCAAGATCTTGGAGAGAATCGGGTTAGTAGCTTACAAGTTGGACCTATCTGCCGAATTGAATGGTGTTCACGATACATTTCATGTATCCAATCTAAAGAAAAGTCCAACTCAAGATAACGTTGCCATTCCTACCGACGAAATTCATGTTGATGACACGCTCCACTTCGTTGAAGAACCTGTCGAGGTCACGGATTGGAAAGTAAACAAGACCCGCCGGAGCAGTGTCAAGCTCGTCAAAGTTCGTTGGAATGCTAGACATGGTCCTGAATTCACCTGGGAGCGTGAGGACCGAATGAAAGAGAAATACCCCCACTTATTTCCTGAGAACTCTGCTTCTACAAGCAGAACTTAAAATTTCGGGACGGAATTTTTCTAACGGGGGGAGAATGTGACAACCCTCACTAAACCAGGTATCCGTACGTCTTAATTAACTATTAATTGTTGTTTAATTACTGTGCTTAACTGAGATTCCTAATGAACTGCTACTTGACTGTTGATACTTGTACATATCTGCATCATACTTTGATTTCCGTCACTACATTATTTACCTACTGAACTCTAGTGACAAACATGATGCACAAAAGCACAGTAGCATTTGAACGGATAACCTATTGAACATGCTGATATAGCCAGCATCAGGCAGACACTGCCTCTAAAGGCCTGTATGAGCCAAAAATATTATACTACACCCAGTGTGTGTGTAGGGATACAAGGGTTGTTAAACTGCGTCTCTAGGAATAAGATGTAATGATTGGATGTGCCTAAAACGTACTCTAAGCACGAAACACAGCACTTTTATCAACATACTAGCTTCTAGCAAATTAATAAAGTGCCAAAACATAAGGAAATATTCCTGACACTTTGCAGAATAAATTGTGTCGCTAAAAATATTATTTACGACGCTTAAAGGATTACTTAAGCACTTTAACGGATTACTATCCAACCGAACAACCGGACAATACCCGGAACATAAAAATATTGTCAGAAATATTGTTAGCCTTTTTCTGAGCCAGTTAGGGTCCCTGATTACCTTAACACCCGCTTTATAACGCATCATGCAACTAACGGGGTTAATCTCTAAAGTAACCTACTTAACTAAACTAAACTCTAACTGAACAATTAAAAACCAACCGGATACCCCCCCCCCCCCCTCAATGGAATCGGCCAAACCAAGGGGACAAAGGAGTACAAGGGTTGATTATTTTATTGATCTATGTTGGAAATCTAGAGAACATGAAAACCGTTGGACGATGGCACTAGAATTTCTCTATAAATACCTCACCCTAACTTAAAGATTTCACACACCACATTTCACCAGCTTAACTCTCTCTCTCTTGCCTCCCCATTCTCGGCCGAACACACCCATAGCCACCCACCCATCTTCGAGCTCTTGTTCATCCATTTCAAGCACACACAAGGCTTACGGATCACGTATAAGGAACCTTGAAGCAAGCGGAAGTTGAAGGACCTCGTTTCTTTGCTTTTATCCACGCCATTTTCGACTAGATTCTTCCCTAGCCCCGAGCTAGAGGTATAATGTTTAAAACTCACTCTCGATCGTATCTAAAGTGGTTAATATGATTTTTAACGGTTAAAGGTCGGAATCATGCGTTTTGAATCTATAAAGTCTACTAAAACTCGAATATTGTTGGTTAAAAGCTCATAACATGTGTAAAAGTTGTAGTATTTGAATATGTTGATTATTGAGGCCCGATCTACGATGTGGTGGCTCTTATCATCGTTTAACCCGACTTTGTTAAGATCATAGATCTTGACATAAGCTTGCTTCTGTCGGTACGAGGGTTAAAAGGTGAAACTCCACCACACGAGAAACATGAACTTGTGTAAAAGTATTTTGACTTGTAAAATAGTATTTAAAACGAGCCGATCTACGTATGTACAAGTGGTATATTCGTAGAACCAAGTGTCGAGAAAATCATGTTTTATAAAAGTTGGGTGACATGTTAACAAATATGATTTTTTTACAAACTACAAGTGTATAAACACTTGTGAAACGAAAGATCCGACAAAGTAACAATTTTTATAAAAGTTGTCGGGAAGTTGTAAAGGATGATTTGTTCTAAAAACGGGGTTTTTACAAGACTAAACTATTTTATACATAGATCCACTAAATATAAGGTGATCTACACTATGACTTTCGGAAAAACTACAAGTTCATGTAATAATGCGATTTTACATACTAGTCTACAAGTTTGATGTGTTGAAACTAGTTTGAAGTATCGGAAATTGATTGGTTGATTTAAAGAAGTGTTGGAATGATTTTGTAAAAGAAAATGATACGCTTGAAAGCGTGGCCACCTCCAGTTACAGGGGAAACTCTGGCGAAATTTTTCTAAAATCTAACACTTAGAATTATTTACAAGTGTTAGACTATTTTTGATATATTTTCAAATATATTTCGCCATGACTTTATTTATTAAATAATCGGAGGTGGGATTTTTCACAAAACTAAACGTGGTAAATATTTATTCGATAAATATATTTTTCACCACACTGTTTATGATTATTTTGTGAAAATATATAAATATTATTTTTAGAGTAAAAATAATATTTACAAACGTAGACGAACCCAAAATAATACAAACGCTTACACGACAAACGTATAAGTTACAACGGTAATTACTATTACCACTTACTCGTCAAAACGCAACTTACGCTTAATACGGAAATATTCATAAACGAGTATGTTGTCAACGTATTATTTTTGGAAAATATTATGTGTAGAGAAAATATAATATTTTTGAGAAAGATATTTATATTTTGGAATGAGAAGTAAAAATATATTAAGTGAGACTTAATATTATAAACGCGCATGTATTAATTCCCCCATCCTTGGGAAGGAGATTAACTACCAAATATATACAAGGAACGGTTGTCTAACTGTTTCCCGAAAATTAAACTATAAAGCTAAAGCACGGCCATCCGTCTAATAGAATTAGCACATGTAGGTCGTTGCACAGCTTTCGGACATTTGGAGTGCTTGATTTAGCGACGCACAGACTGTGAGTTCATGTCCCCCTTTTCTCTTAACTGTTTTCAGTTTTCTAAACTGCGGGGGTGAAATACATGTTACAATGGTTATGATTACTTAATACATGGTATGGTTAGCGTAAGGAGGGTTACTTTTAGATCATGTGAATGGGTAGGCGGAAACTTGAGGTCATTAATCCTCAGGGTAGGACCGAGGGGCAGGAGCGGTAGATCTATTTGGGTGTAGCGAGCCCAGTCCCAGGTCCAGCATAACGGACCTTGGGATGACTTTGTTCCCGACGCATAAATTTGCTAGGTTTGAGCCTTCCTACTTGCATTTCACACATATCAATGGCCTTGCAAACCATTGGTGATCTCTTTTTCCTTATTTGCTACATACCAGGATTTTTGATAAATACAATGGTTTATTTACTCACTTTCGCATGAACTCGCTCAACATTATTGTTGATTTTTCAACTTACATGTATTTCAGGAAACTAACGATCTGGCGCGGTATGGCTTGTTTTCCGCTGCATTAGGCACCAAGGTCATCCAGGGTTCGGGGAATGTGACTCTTACCTGGACAAGTCACAGTCCTTGAATTCATGTTTCTGTTTGAATTTGTAATGATTAGACAAGTTTATGGTTGTTGGGTGTTAACCCGTTAAGACAATGTTTCGATATTTTTATTTTTAATTTTTATGGATGATCTTGCATATTTTTAATTCATATAGCTTGTTATGATTTAGCTATGGTATTAAGAAGTCACACCAAATTAACCACGCTTCCGCAAAGCCAGGGTGTGACAGAGTTATCAGGCATCTGATCAGAAATTCGATTAGGATTTGACACTTTATATCATATTCTTCATTGTTGTCATTTATTGCTTCATTGTTGCTCTTTAATGGATGAAATTCAGCTTCGGCAATGAAAGGAACAGAGTGTTCAACTGGTGGTATATTGATGTTGATAGCAGCCATTGAGAATTGGGGTTTTTGTTTCAGAAAAGGGTTTTGAGTTAGAAGGTTGAAGATGGAAGTCTCTTTTATTGAATGAGGTATTTATAGTGTATTGAGACATAGATCTTTGAGTGTTTTTCGTGGGTTGTTTGTATTTAAGGTGGTTAATGACACCTTAATGATGTTTTAATCCGTTTAGGAAACAACCGTTTTTGAAAAACCTTTGGATTATCTCTAATTTAATATCAATCTTTTAATGAAAATCAGAGATTCCAAGGTTTTTAGCAGATTAACACTGATGTCCAACTTGTACCTTTTCTCCATGTGGGACCCCTTTTGTTTCAGAAAGGTCCAATAGAAACCTTTTATGAGATTGTGTCTCTTCCCAAGTTTTCCTTTTGATGATATATATTAGAAAATCTTTGAATAAAACTTTTGAGAGTTGGATTTTCTTCATATTTCATCAGAATGCATTTGATTCAGTTATAGAGATTGAATCAGCTTTGTTTTTTTAAGATGAGAGGGAATAAGTAGAGTTTTGAGATTTTTACTTACATTGCAATTCTGAACTCCACGCATTTGTTCTGATTTTCAGGAAGTGTTTGTCATACAGCTTGTTCCAGTCTTCATAAAAAAATATTTTGAAAGAAACTTATTTCAAAAATTTAGTTGGTTATATGTTTCTTTAAATTTGGTTTAAGGCAATGTTTTCTGATGTTTCTTTCTGTTGATTTGTCAGACTTCCTGGTTGTCAAGAGACTTTTCTGATAAAAATTTGATTTTCTGGTTTTTTTGAGAATTTTCTGATGTATGAACAGATTATGATGATTTATTGGGTTTTCTGAACAATTATCAGGTTTTCTGATTTTCACTAAATCTATCAAATTTCATTTGAGTTTTACCAGATTTTCCTTGTTTTTATCAGACATGTTGTTTTAGTTCCCGTAGATCTATTGTCATGTTTTTGTTTTTTTAGGGAAAAATATATAAAGATAAGATAATATCATTAAACACATAAAAAGAAAACAAACAAACAAAACAAGCAAACAACAACTATTCCTCCTCGAGCACGTTGAACATGCACTTCACATACAACCAGAGACAGGTTATCCGACCAGTCTAATTCATTGATGGCACCAGAGTTGGATCACATATGTTCTCTTGTAGAGCAAGCTCAGCCCTTGGATACCAGCTTCTTACTCCTCCAAAGTCTAGCTGACTGGTAATCACCTTGGTCACGAAACGAGGGTAGATCAGAAAAGGTTGACGGTCGTGTACGTTTGCTTCTATGTCTCTCATGAGAAACTTAGAAAAGTTGTAAGGTTTTTCCTATACAACTGCATGAATTACTTCCATCATCCTGTATGACAGCTCGTTGAAGTGTCCAATCTTCTTAGAGAAGCAGACACTGAGCTGTGTCACCAAATACTGGAAAGGTGGTGTAAAACCAGATTTGCTAATCTGCCTTGACACGTTGTATGTATGATATCCCATGTCTGTCAAGGTCTGTTGCACCATTTCCTTATCCAGGAAGGTGATTTCTTGATCATCACCCAGCTGGATGACATTTCTGTGAGTTTCCTCCTTTAGGGTGATTTTAACCCCCATAACCTTGCTTTCAATCCACATGGAAGTGCCACTGAAGATGATTTCAGCATTCCACCAGAATTCTTGAAGAAGTTCTAGATAGATAGTGACATGTGTAGTTACAGCAAAGCCCAAGGGACTTCGCATGATCATGTTATACACATACCTGCAGTCCTCCCATGCAGGTCCTTCCAAATTAGACCTAAGTCTAAGATTATGATGTCTGTGAAGAGGGAGAGGGAATTCTGTTGCTCTCATCATTTTTTGGGCGACCCATTCTAAAATAAGAAATTTCTGATGAAGAGCTTTTGAAGAGAAGATTTGTTTGATGTGAAGAAAGTCTTTTTCAGGTTGTTAATATTTATAGATGAAAGTGATAGTGTGTCATAAATGTTATTAACAGCTAAAGATTTTCATTTTCATTTTCATTTCAATCTCTTCAATTAAGACGATATCTGTTGTAGTGAGAATATGACAGTCTACTACGCCCCTATGTGTGAGTAAGCATTGAATAGCTAGGCGGCTACTTTCATAGCTCCTAATCATTTTAGTGCCTACGTGTCTCTTAAACTTATGAAAAAATGACGTTGCATGCATTGGTAGTATAAGAAAAATTCAAATTCTGCAAAAAAAAATTCTTGTGATGGTTGATTTTCTCTGCTGTGACATTGAATTTCATCTTAATGCATGCTACTTTTCCCCCTTTTTGTGTTTTTTTAATTTAAATAAAAGAAAGAAAAAAATATAAAAACAGACTATACACAGTTATGAATTTATGCATATGTGGGATATGCATGAAGATGGAAGTATTTGATGATCAGTGATCATTCTGATGTTTCAACAAAGTTTCTGATGTTATATAAGAATTTTCTGATGATTATCAGATCTTCTGATGTTCCATGAGATTGATGGATTTCTCTGTCAAAAACCTGTTGAATTACTCTTTGATTATCAGAATTTTGATGTTCATCAATTTGGTTTTCAATTTATCTCCTTTTGTTTTCTGGAAAATCTTCATCTTTTATATTAACCATGGCAAGTTTGCTGATTAAAAAATTGTGTCTCTTTTCATCAAGAGGTTTTGTAAAGATATCAGCAATTTGGTTTTCAGTTGGAACAAAATACATTTCTATGTTACCTTTCTCAACATGATCTTTTATGAAGTGATATCTGACATCTATGTGTTTGGTTCTTGAGTGATGAACTAGATTTTCTGTTATGGCAATTGCACTCTTTGAATCACATAGGATTGGTATTTTTGTCAGATTTACTCCATAATCACTTAGCTGAGTTTGCATCCACAGCACTTGTGAACAGCAACTTGCTACTGCTACATATTCTGATTCTGCTGTTGATGTTGCAACACAGTTTTGTTTCTTGCTTGCCCAACATACAATTTTTCTCCCAAGATTTTGTTAGTGCATACATCTGTCGACTTCGTCTTGTATCGAGTCTTTGACTAGATAGAATAGATCAGGGCACGTTGTACAAGAAATTAGCATATATATAGGTGATTCCGCCCGAAATGGTTTCAAGCAGAATCACATGTTGTTAATTCCGCTCCAACTGTCATAGTGTCATTCTGAGCGGAATCAAGAGTGCTATAAATAGGCATCTCTGAGCGAAATCAGATAATAGTCCTTGTATTCCATACCGAGGTGCTGTCGGTGTGAGATTTGATTGTAATCAGCGTCAGATCAATACAATCAGTGATTTAAGTGAAGATCAAGCTGTATCTAGGTCTATTTCTTGTTTTCCGCACCTGAAATAGATCAGAACCTCTCTGAACGACTCATTCGGGTCAATCGCACGATCCTACAAGTGGTATCTGAGCTCAGGAGGAGGAGTTTTGTAGATTACAGCCTTATTTCATCGAAATTTCTTACTTCTACACCTTCTTTCATCAGTTCAGGAAGATTTAACGGTCAAAACCAGTTCAAATTTTCACAGTCTGTTTAACATTTTACATAGACAAGCCCTTGAAAGTTTCACGTTAAAATTCGGACTAAAAATGGACCAAAATGGACCCCGAACTGATTTCGCTTGAACACACACTTTTGATTCCGCCTGATTTGGTCTGATTTCGCTCCAAAATACCTGTTGATTCTGCTCCAGGGTGCTATTTCATAGATTCCGCTTGAACATTCTGGTTAATTCCGCTCCAGGGTGTTACTTTAAGATTTCGCTTGAATCAAACAGTTGATTCCGCTCCGGAGATCTTTCTGATTTTGCTTCAGTAGATCAAGTTTCAGATTCCGCTCCAAAGCATTTGTGTGATTTCGCTCGAAAGGGATTGTTTGCTATTTCGCCTGAAACTGTACTGAGTAATTTCGCTTGAAAACAACTGTTTTTGAAACACGTGCTGTTAAAAATGGAAAACGAGTTCTACAACGCGTTTGCTTCATCCCCGACTACTCCGGCTTCAATTGCTCAGAATATGAACCTAGAAAATGAGTCCGGAACGTTACAAAAGCCCCCGGAACTGATGAGTATCGAAGAGTTTTACGGGTGGAAAGAAAGATTCGAAAACTGGGTTCAGGCAAACCATCTTAGGTCTTGGGAGTGTATTCTGAAGAAGTATGTTTTGCCACGAATAGATTTGCAAGTTATCAAAGAACTCTCTGAATTCAGTGACAAAGAGTGAGATATGTACAAAGCCGAGAAGATGATGATCAGTTTATTACAACAGGCCATGAAAGAAGACATCTTCATACTGCTTCAACATGACAAAACATCAAAATCGATTTGGGATACTCTTCGTGTTAATTTTGAGGGCAGTGAGAATATGATTAAGAGCAAGAAAGCATTGCTCAAGAAAGAGTTTGATCTGTTCAGCAGTCTACCGGGTGAAGACACAAAGAAGCTGATTGAACGATACTGCCACTTGGTGCGATCCATGTCAATGTTGAGTATTACGAAAGATCGTGAAGAGTGGGTTGACAAGTTAGCCGATGCGTTACCGCAAAAAGAGTGGGGTACATATTTGATGATCTTGAAGAATACGGGTGTTTATGATGGGTTAACGATTTCTTAGTTTATTGAGAAGATTGAAAGTCAGGATCTGGAACAGCAAAAGATCGCGAGGATAAACAGTCCAAGTGGTCAAGAGGATGTAAAGATGTACTACAAAGGAAGTGTTCCAGAAGCTGAAAGAAGCCCGAAGAGTCAAACTGCATTTAGTGCTGGAGATTCAACAGAAAAAGCCGATCAAAGTCCTAAAAGCAGTAGTGGTTTCTCTTCATACCCGAGTGTCAATCCTAAAGATACTACATCAAGCTTTCATTCTCAAAGTACAAAGACAGGAAATGGTTATGTGATCCAGTGCAACATTGCTTTGAATCTTCCAGAGGATCAAAGTTTTTCTGAAGAAACTGCAAAAGATCATATGGCATTACTGGGTTCTGTGTTACTCTCTTATGAAGGATTAGTTGCAGGTCGGATCGGGAATCCTATGCTCACAAAGGAGGATTACGATCAAATAGACGCCGAAGAGATGGAACTGATGGACATCAAATGGTGTCTAGCTAGTGTCCTTAGACGAGCAGAAAAATTCAAGCTGATTACTGGGAGAAATGACTTTCTTGATGCACATGTTTCTACTTTAGGTGTTGATAAATCAAAACTTACTTGTTTTCGATGCAGTGAGAAAGGTCATTTCAAGAGAGAATGCAAAAACAGGGAAGCTAGTGGAGCTCAGAATCCATTCGGAAAAGACGATTATTACCGGAAAGCCATTTATCAGCAAGTTAGTCAACAACAACTACAAGAACTGCAGGTGGCTCATGGTAGAAAAATCGAGGATTCAAAGAGAGCATGTTTGGTGGATTTTAACTGGAACGAATACATATCACCGGAAAGCAAAGTCTGTTTAGTCAATCAGGATGATGAAAAATTACCTGAAGCGTTCATTGCAAAGATTGTGAGAGAACCTGATATGTTTACTACATGGATGAATCAATTGGTGAGACTGTGAAGAATGTGAAGGAAAAGTCTTTTACATCTGATGAAAGCTCACTGAGTGCAGATGAAAGTTCACAAAGTGATGCTAGTTCAGAAAAGGAAGTTGTCTTTGATCAAACACCATCTGTTTCTGGTTCTTCGGATGATATGTCTGAAAAATCAATCGAGTTTGATCAGTCACCGACTGATGAGAGTAGTGACGATGAGGAAGAAAAACATATTAATGTTGCTAAATCTCATCTCTCTCCTGAAAGTTTTCATTTTTATTTTGCAGATCGCTTGGAGAAGCTAAAAGAGAAACAAGCTGCAAAAGAACAAAAGAAAATGAAGACTGAAAAAGTTGCTGAAAAGGATGAGATTGTTCAAAACAAAGAAGTTAAGGTTGCTGCTGAGGAGGTTGCTGAACCAGAACAGGCAACTGAAGCAGAAAAAGTGATTGAAATGGTGAAAACAATCGAAGTTGAAAAGATTGTTGAAGTTATCAAGCCGTGCATGAAGTGTTTAGAATCATGCAAGGAATGTGCAGTAAAAGATGAGATGATAGCTGAGTATGAGAAGAAGAAGGAACAGTTGCTGTTTAATCTCAACTATGTAAAAGAGTCTTATGACGTCTTAAACAGAACAGTAACTGGTCTTCAAAAGACAAACTCAGAAAGAGAGGATGCCTTGACAATGATGAATGATGTGATGATGTCAAAGCAGAAAGCTATAAATTTTTACATCGAAGAGAGTGCTAAGTGGAAGCAAGAGTTGGAGACAGAAAAGATTGAAAATGAGAGAATCAGAAGATTATTGCAGATTTATTCTAGTTCTGATTATCTTATTGATCGAATTTATCCGACTGTTGCAGGTTTTGAAGCATTCAAGGATGAAAAGACAATGAAGAAGGATACTGGTAAGAAACCGACTGTTAGCTATAACAAGTGTCCGCCTCCGATCTGGGAAGGGTATTCTCCCAGAAAACCAAATGAGGAGCAACTTGAAAAAGCAGTCAATATAAAGCTAAAAACCGACACAACTGATGATTTACCAGAAAACATTGACGTCACTTTCACATCGCCTGACACTGAACATGAGTCTGAGTTAATCAAAAAGGTGGTCGATCAGGTGTTAGATACTGATGAGGAGTCTGAGTCAAAGTTTGAGACTAGAGGGTCAAGTTCGTCAGAAAATAGTCAAAAATCGTCGGTTAAACGGTTTTACAGTAAAGAATTTTTGTTATTAAATGCAAATGTGGATGATGAAACATTTGAAGTAGCATATACTTTGAATGATTCGGACAAATTATACTCTGACAAAGAGTTTCCAATAAGAAGTGTTCGTTTTAAAATGATTAAAAAGGTTTTCAAAATGACAGAAATTAATATTTCTGAAATAAAAGATTTAAATCTTACTGGAAAACCTAAAAAATACACTTCAAGAGTTCAACAATGATTAAACAAGAAAAAGGGTTACAATTCTGGTTCTGGTTTTCAAAAGAAATCAAACCATAATGGTAGCTACAAAAAGAAAGGTTTAGGTTTTATTCCCCCAGAAAATTATAAACATGAGAAAAATTTTAAAACAAAAAAACAGAATTTGTTTCAGGTGGAAGTGCTGAAGATGAACAGAAGAAACCGTTCTGGAGACAATCAAATCAGGAGTTTCTTGCTGAGAAGAAAAGGAATGGAACTGGAGTGTTTCATCCAAGAGAGACTCGAACCTGTTACAAGTGCAATGAAGTTGGTCACATTGCATGGAACTGTCCTAAGAATGCTAAGACAAAACAGGGAGTTTCTAAAAAGATGAAAGAAATAGTTGTTGATGTTGAGCCACCAACCGAAAAATTCAAAATTTTTGAAAACTCAACTTATAAGATTGGTGAGTGTTCGAAAAGGAATTTTTAAAAAAAGAATGCAAAGAACAACCAAGTGTGGGTTGTTAAGCAGGTTGATGAAAAAGTTGGCGATGATTCTGGTTCCACAAAGCAAGAGGAGCCACAAGGTGAGGTAAAAGAGAATTTTGTGTCTTCAGTAAGTGATGATGAATTTCCATCACTAAAATTTGAAGAGATCAAACAGAAAGTTGGTAAAGTTGAATCTCAAATCAATTTTATTCAGAGAAAAATGAGTTTGATGTCGAGAAAGTTTTTAATGGAAACGTTAAGAAAATTTTTGGGAAAATGCTTGATGGGAAAGCAAAAGGGGCTAAAGATTTTTACGCAACTAAAAAGGCAACTTTCAATCCAACTGAACAAGAGCTGAAAGAGCTAACAACACCCAAGGTTGGTCAAACTTGGGTGGACATTCTTTTTCCTTGAAACATCTGACTATGCCGGAATCCCAAGTTTATATCGTGGATCAGGAATCGGCATCATTCTTGTAAAATGTTTGTGAAAGATTTGAAAATTGTTGAAATTTTTACAGGTTGAAGGACTATGTCGGAGCTTCCAGGTTGGTAAGTGCGAAGCAGGAATCGGCATCCTGTTTGGTAAAATGGTCTAGTGTAGATGTTTTATTCCTACACTTGATATAGTTGGTTGTATTCTTACAATTGGTATAGTAGGTGCATAATTGCAAATGGTAAATCAGGGACATTAAGTTGTACTTGATTTACTACAAGTGATTGATGGACAATATGATGAACCATACCCCGTACTTACAAATGAACCTACAAGTGGTAAAAACAAACTTATTTTCCGAAAAAATCATTTTGATTAAAACAAACTTAAGTGTTTTGAAATCGAAATGAGAAAATAGTTTGTTAAAAGGAAAGTTCTGATTGTTTATGCCTAGAGGATGGCGATTTGATGCGATTTAATATCGGTTGTCACTTTATTTGTACAGTTTGTTTTGAATTTTCTTCATTTGGGTCAAGAGTCTAGTTTGTTTTTAAAATTTCTTCCTAAATGTGTTTGCATTTTAGGGGGAGTAGAAAATTTCAGAAAATCCAAAAACATTAGAAAATTTGAAAAAGCCAAAAACATGATAAAATTCAAAATGAGTTATGTTGTGAAAAAGAGGAAATGATAGTACAACAGTGCACTGTCACAACATGCTAAAGAATTGGAAAGTTAAAATGTGATAAACAATCTTACTACGGATATGCCAGTAGGTTTTTGCACATTTAGTAGATTGTGACGAGATATAAACTTAAAATTTCAAACTTGCTTATTTTGTGGGTAACTACTTCTTGGATATATAGGTAACCCCTGAAATCTTGTTTGAAAGGTCCCTCTTTCTGAGATACTAGGTCTTTATGCTCAGTGATATCTGGGGTATTATCCCGGGACTTCTGCTGTATGGAAATACTGACCTAGTCCCCGTATAATACTTTCCGCAAATGCTTGAGAAAGTGCCGCCCTCAGCAATTTGATGAAACAATAAAATTGATACTCATTGCTGTTGTAAAAAAGATCCTCTAAAGGGGACACACCAAAAGTCGAGCCGTCATCTCTTTGCTGAACGGAAGTTCTGACCTGAGCTCTCACGGTTTCGCATCTAACCCCTTTACAGATATCATCTGTGGTATACTCACCTGTAAGACTGAATATTGGGATCTGGATACGGGAGTATATTCAAGTAGTGGGACACGCGAATAAGTTTTAGTATCTAAAACACTAAAATCGTATCTCGAAGCAGTTGAACTTTGTGTGAAAATTTAAGTGGATCAATATACTGACAATCTAGGTGAATTGTTTAGAACTTAAAATGAAATGAAGCTTAACGGTGTTGGTGATATGTCTCATAAACTGATATGATCCTCTTACACAAACTCACAAAAATATTGTTTGTAAATATTTCATTTCTGCATTTCTTTATTTCTACATTTGGTGTTTTTATCTTCTTTACTTTTCAAAATCCAAAAAGATTTGCGGTGTGTTTTAGCATAAATTTTTGAAAAATCTAAAAAGATTTTCGACAACTGATGTTGGAAAGCTGTTTTTCAAAATCTCATGTGCTAAGCATGATGACATTATTGTGAGGGAGAGTGTGTAATTGACATCAAATGTGTTTTTTTAAAAAAATCTACAAGTGGTTCATCAAAGAGGATTCTTAGTGACAAATATTTTAGATTAATCTGAGGGAGAGTCTGAGTTGGTGCATACATGTTCATGATTAAATGAAAATTTATTGTGAGGTAGAGTTTTTGCAGGGATAAAATGAGCTGGATTAAAAGATCCTGAGCTGGAAGTGAGCCAAGTGACGATCTTGAAACATTTTTAGTAAAGCCGGGTTGATCGATGCTGAGAAGCTTATGTTTTAGAGAGCCAGGTTATGATACCTGAGGACTCTGATTGAAGAAAATCAGGAAACGATCATGAACCTGTGAAAGCCAGACACCGATCCTGAAGTTGATGATGCTGATGAACTTAAGGAATGCCAGCATATCACAAAGGGGAGTCCGAAGATATGGAAGAGAAGATAGAGAGAGTGAAGCCCAGAGACTGATCAAGACTGAAGATGCGAAGACTCGACACGTAAGACTCGTCAACATCTGAGGGGGAGTCTGTTAGTGTATACATCTGTTGACTTCATCTTGTATCGAGTCTTAGACTAGATAGAATAGATCAGGGCACGTTGTACGAGAAATTAGCATGTTTAGGTGTTTTAGAGGCTGATTTCGCTCCAAACAACATATATAGGTAATTCCGCCCGAAATGGTTTCAAGCGGAATCACATGTTGTTAATTCCGCTCCAACTGTCATAGTGTCATTCTGAGCGGAATCAAGAGTGCTATAAATAGGCATCTCTGAGCGAAATCAGATAACAGTCCTTGTATTCCATACCGAGGTGCTGCCGGTGTGAGATTTGATTGTAATCAGCGTCAGATCAATACAATCAGTGATTTAAGTGAAGATCAAGCTGTATCTAGGTCTATTTCTTGTTTTCCGCACCTGAAATAGATCAAAACGTCTCTGAACGACTCATTCGGGTCAATCGCACGATCCTACAGATTTGACATGCACCTGATGTGCTTTTTCTATCAATCTTGCACCCTGCATAATCTGCATTTGTATATGCAATTACTTCAATGTTTGTATCCTTAGGATACCAGAGACCAAGTTTTGATGTGCCTTTTAGATATTTAAAAACCCTTTTTACAGCTTTTAGGTGGGATTCTTTAGGATCACATTGATATCTGGCCAGAAAGCATGTTGCAAACATAATATCTGGTCTGCTTGCAGTTAAATATAGCAATGATCCTATCATCCCCCTATAGGTTTTAGTTGTGACAACTGGAATTTCCAAGATTTCTATTTCGCATTTATTGCACGTTCTTGTATTGTTTAGTTGATTATTTGCACAATTAATTGCTATGAATTATATACGTTTTGATGCAATGAATCATATTGTGTGATTGTGCATGGTTGTTTGTTAATTGAGAAAGACTTGGTAAATATATGAACTTGGTGGTGAAACTATGAAATTGTTATGAGATGGTGTACATGTGTAACATATGATACTTAGGGAGGTAGAGGTAATTAGTGAAATCCTAGAGATTCTTAACCCTAATCCCTTGTTCACTAATCATTTTCACAAAACCAAAGCACGTACTTGTATTCTCTAATCCTCTAACAATCATTATCACCATCATCATTGGCACAAGACATTCAACACTTTCGATTCCACATTTTCTCTAGAATCAACACAAGGTAAATGCTTATTGTTTATTGATTATTGTAATACTTGTAAACCCTAATTGATTGTTTGATTGTATCAATTCTTGATTCTTGTGAATTCTTGAAAACCCTAGTTCTTCATATAATGTTCTGTGATTTTTTATTTGATTCTGATTATGATGATAATGATATTGAATAGTTGTTTAATCGATTGTCTGGTGATTAAGAATACATGATTGATTTGATAATTGGATTGATGCTAGACAGATGCAATGCAATATAAGAAATTAGGGTTTTAGAACGATGAATGTAACTGATGATCAATGGAAACGTAACTGTTACAATGATACAGGACGTGTGATTATGTTTGTCTGAGTATGTTAGTCAGAGTTTTAATGAATATAATTGTCTGAGTTTTAAAAGGGCATGCTTGATCCGAGTTTTGATATATGCTATAGTCCGAATTTCTTGTATAAATAAGGGGTCCGAATTTTTTTGCATTGTGGTGATTGTCCGACCTTTAAACATATGAGTAGGGTCCGAGTTTTTGGCAAAGGACATGTAGTCCGAGTTTTGGCTTGTGAACAAGGGGTCCGAGTTTTAACTCCCACCCCCTTGGTCCGAACTTTAATCCCTAAACCCCCCCCCCATGTCCGACTTTTAATCCCTAAACTCCTTGGTCCGAGTTTCACCCCTCCCCTTTGTCCTTGTCCGAACTTTTAATCCCTAAACCCCCTCATGGTCTGACTTTTAAACAGGGGAAGCCCCCCTCACTTCTTGTTTGAGCTTTTAAGAAGGGCAAGGCCCTGTCTGACTTTGTGTATGATTAATATGAGGCCATGAGTTGTACGTTAATTGATGATTGAATCTGTTAAGGTTTGAATGATGTATATGTGTCCAAAGTTCATATGTATGATGTGTTGGCCGAGCTGTAAATATATGCACACATGATTCACTGTTGTTAATGTTGAGAAGACTGAGTTTATGCTGATGCCATGTTCAGAACTCCGTGTGAAGAACAACATACTACTGCATGCTACTGTCTACTACTGTATACGATTATGTGATACTGTCTGATATGACGCTACGTGTTACTGAATGATACTGTATGTTATTGTGCGATACGTTACCGTATGTTACTGCTTGAGCACCAAAGAGATGTAAACATAATTGAAAGTAAAATACTCACATCGGATTCATGTGCAACATATCCTAGGTTGTGTGTAACGGACTTAGACAATTTGATAAACCCTAGAGCATAGCATACCGAGCAAACCAAGGTGAGTTCACACCCTTACTAAGGCATGGGATTCCCAGGGCACGGGAATTGGGATTGAAGGATTGAGATTGAATAGATTCGTACATACACTATTACTAGACTACCATACCATCGTCCTCGGTTGTGCAGGACACATACGTAAAACCTACGTATACTTGTATTGCTCACTGTCCTCGGGTTGCGAAGGACACTCACGTAAAACCTACGTGAACTTATACTCACTACTGCCTCGGTTGTGTCAGGCACTTACGTAAAACCTACGTAAACCCCCGCGTACCCCTATCCTCGGTTGTGAAGGATTACTTACGTAAAACCTACGTAAACTTGTACGTGTTACTGTTCTCGGGATATGTAGAACACTTATGGTTACGAATAGTCTAGTGGTTATACAACATGGGAAGCCCCCACCAATAGAACATACTATCGGCCCAGTAGAGCCACATGTTACAAACGAACTTACTTTTACGCATTTACTTTCTGTGAACTCGCTCAACTAGTTGTTGATCCTCTGTTACATGCCTTGCAGGTCGTTAGATACATGGAGCTTGCACAGGGAGGAGCTGGTCGTTGTGGGCTTGGATCGTGATTGTCTTGTTAAACACTTATGACATTTGATACTCTATCATGATGGGTTTTATTTATACGCTTCCGCTAAACAATGATAACTTACTTATATTTTGGAACACCTTTCATATGGATTTGGTTTGGTTTAGTAGCAATTACTTTTACTATATATATTGTTCTATATGATTGGTGGCTTGATCCTGGTCAGTCACGCTCCCAAGCGGTGACACTCCGCAGGTGGATTTTGGGGGTGTGACATTAATATCTACACTTATTCCATCTTTATCAGAATCCAATTTGTTCCCTGTTGCCATGGGAGTTTTTGAAATAGAGCAATTTTCAAGTTAGTATTTTTGTAGAATTGTTTTCACATATTTTTATTGACTCAAAAATACTCCATCAATTCTTTGTTTTACTTGTAAACCCAAGAAAAAGGTTAACTCACCCATCATACTCATTTCAAAGTGGTTGGTCATTAACTTTTGAAACTTTTTACAGAATTTTTCATTTGTTGATCCAAATATAATGTCATCAACATATATTGGACTAACAAAGTTTGACCTTTGTGTGTTTTGAGAAAAAGTGTTGTGTCAATAGTACCTTTAGTAAACCCAGAATTGAGTAAGAAGTTTGATAGTGTTTCATACTAGGCTCTAGGAGCTTGCTTCAAACCATACAAGGCTTTGTTTAATCTGTAAACATGATTTTGAAATTCTGGATCAAGAAAGCCTTCTGGTTGCTGCACATACACTTCTTACTCATTTTGACCATTAAGGAATGCTGATTTTACATCCATTTGATAAACTTTGAAATCTTTGGATGCAACATAAGTAAGAAAAATTCTTACTGCTTCTAATCTAGCTACTGGTGCAAAAGTTTCATCATAATCAATATCTTCTTGTTGACAATAACCTTTGACCACTAACCTTGCTTTATTCCTCGTGATTATGCCATTTTCATCAGATTTTTTCCTGAATACCCATTTTGAGCCTATGACAGATTTGTCATTTGGCTTGGGAACAAGATCCCATACTTGCTCTTTTCAAACTGATCAAGCTCTTCTTGCATAGCTTGAATCCAGTCTGAGTCTTTTAGAGCTTCTTTGACAGACTTGGGTTCTATCTTGCTTAAGAACCCAGCAAATGCACACTCATGTGCTGTTGCAGATCTTGTTCTCACACCATCTGCTAGATTGCCAATGATGTCAGAATGAACATGTCCTTTAATCCATCTTAACTTGTTGTGAAAAGTTGTTGGTTCTGATGGATTTGAAGTTTCCCCCTGAATGCCTTAGTTGTGTGTAGTGTATCAGAATTTTGATTCAAGATTTCTGATGCACTACTCATTTGTTCTACAGGGTTAGTACATGAAATATCTATTGATTTGTATGTGAGTGATTTATCATGTTCTAAGAAATCTTCTGTTATCATTTCAAAGAGATGTTCATAGTTTTCTTGTTTGCCAGAAAAATTTATTTCTTTCATGTATTCATCAGAAACCTCTGTTTCTGATGAGTCATCAAAAGAAACATACAGACTTTCTCTGATTGACCTTGTGTTTAGAAAAAAAATTCTACAAGCTTTTGAGGACAAAGAATAACCAAGAAAAATACCTTTTTCTGCTTTTCTGTCAAATTTTTCAAGGCTTTCAAAATCATTGAAAACAAAACATCTACAACCAAATGTATGTAAAAATTTTACACTTGGAATCCTTCCATTGATAATGTTGTAAGGTGTTTTGTTTAGCCTTTTGTTGATTATGGTTCTGTTTTGGGTGAAACAGGCATTTGCTATTGCTTCTGCCCAAAAGTGAGTGGGCATTTTAGCATAAGCAAGCATTGTTCTGGCAACTTCTATTAAGGTTCTAGTTTTTCAATCAACTACCCCATTCTGTTGAGGTGTTCTGGGAGCAGAGAAGTCATGAGATATTCCTTTACTTACAAGAAAGCTCTCAATTTTTGAATTCTTAAACTCTGTCCCATTGTCTGATCTGATCCTTCTGACTGTTAGTTTTAACAGATTTTCAATTTTTCTGATAAAATTAATGAGCAGATAAGGAGTTTCACTTTTCTTCCTTAAAAATTCGACCCATGTGTATCTGGAAAAATCATCTACTATTACTAATATGTATTTCTTTCCAGAAAAGCTTTCTGTACTTATGGGTCCACACAAATCCATATGTAAAAGTTTCAAATTTTGTGTAATAGAAGACTCATAAATTGATTTGTGTGAGCTTCTTTTGGATTTTCCCATCTCACAAGCTTCACAAATTTTATCCTTCTTTGAGGATATAAAAGGTAATCCTTTTACCAGACCCTTCCTTGCTAATTTGCTTAGGTTTTTGAAATTTAAATGGGCTAACCTCTTATGTAAGAGCCAACTACTACCCTTGTTGATTTTTGAAAATAAACATAATTTTGGATGTTCATTTTCTTCTTTGAAGTCAAAGTAGTAAATTGATTGTCTTATCCTTTTTCCACTTAAATAAATTTTATTATCAGCCATACCTATTAACAAGCATTTTTCTGGTAAAAAGGTTACATGCAAAACCTTTATCACAGAATTGACCACAACTAAGCAGATTGCACTTTAAGCCTTCAACATAGGCTACTTTCTCTATGGTCTAGCATCCATACCTTATGCATTCATATCCCATGATTCTTCCTTTTACTCCATTTCCAAAATTTACCATTTTACCCAGCTTTGAAACAAAGTTGCTGAGTAAGCTCCTGTCCCCAGTCATGTGCTTGGAGCTTCCTAAATCGCATTACCAGATCTGCTGCACATGATGGTCCTTCTTTCCTGAAGTTTCTGGTAGGTCATCAGAAAGTGCCGTAAGGCAGAAATTAGCCATTTCTTCCTCTTCCTCATCAGAAGAATCATCAGAAAACCGTGTATCTGTCCCTGTAATTAAACTGACTTGCGGCTGCTTCTTAGCATTCTGATGCATAATAAGCAACATCTTTCAGTTTCTTGGTCTTGCATTCTGATGCATAGTGACCTCTCTGCTTGCACTTGTAACACATAACTTCCGCCTTCCCCTTATCCTTAGATCTACCTTCTTCCTTAGATCTTCCATCCATCCTCCCTTTGTCACTTCTCTGGTATCTTTGGCCTCCCCCGCTCAACCTCTACTCAAATGTTTTGGTGAGCAGTGCTATTGTTTCAGCAAAAGCTGAAAAATCTGATGATGTATCAGAAATTTCAAGATTTTGACTATTTGAAGGTTGTGGATCATTGGTCGGTGGTGTTCTTTGTGAGTTTGAAATAAGAGCTAAAGATCCCCCTCTTTGAATGGTTTCTTCAAATATTTCTTCCTCTCTGGGGACCAAGATGTTGTATTGTTGGTGCATATATGTCTGTTAACTTTGTATTTTATCGAGTCTTGTATCTAGATAGGATAAACCAGTGCTCAGATGTCAGGAAATTAGGATTTTTATGTTGAGAGGCCATTTCGCTCGAAATGGAGTTAGGCCATTTCGCGCGAAATGAAGGCTAGTCCATTTCGTACGAAATAGATTTGCCATTTCGCACGAAATGACCATTGCGTGTGAACCTTTTCGTGCGGAATGGTCAGCCTATAAATACCTGAGCTGGTTTTTCATTTGTAACGATTGCAGATTTCAGAGCCGAGGTGCTGTCGAACTGTCAAGTGATTTGTAAAGCTTTGAAATCAATAAACAAGATAATTAAAGTGAATCTAAGTGTGAATCAAGTCTGTATCATCGAATTCCGCCTTTGATATGGATTAAAACTCTCCTGATCGACTCGTATAGGTCTACAACGATCCAACAAGTGGTATCAGAGCTTAGGAGGAAGAGTTCATACCGATTCAGCTTGTTTTCATTGAAATTTCTGACTTCTACTCATTGTTTTTCAAAATTAACAAGATTTCATGGTTAAAATGGCTTGAATTTCACATATTCCACGCGATATACAGCTTTAACAAACCCTTGAAAGAATCAGACCTAAAATCGGACTAAAACCTGATCAAATTTGTCAAAAACATACTGATTGTGTGACGTCAGCACCATATCGCACGGAATGGATCTTCATTTCATTTGAGATTGTTATTCATTTCGCACGAATTGACTTTGAAGCTGTCCATTTCACACGAAACAGACCCATTTCGCTTGAAGGTGTCCATTTCGCTTGAAACATTCATACATTTCGTACGAAAAGGACCTTATTGGATCATTTCGCTTGAAAGCTACCATTTCGTACGGTTTGAGTTTGTACCTGTCCATTTCGCACGAATTGGACATCTAGGTCATTTCGTTTGAGTCATTTCGCACCAGATTATTTCGCTTCAAAACAGGTTGTTTGAGGATCGATCAGTTCGCAGGAGTTGATTCGCTTCAGTTCACACGAAGTGAACTATTACCAGTGTGAAGTTTGTCTTTAAAAATTCACAAAAATTTGTCTAAGTGTTTGTTAATTGTTTCAGGTACTTAAAATGGAGGATTTTATGAATCCGTTTAGTGATGTTTTTGCTTACACTAGCAGCACAGGAGAGAACACTACATCAGACAACACAAACACCTCAGCACCAAACCCGAACCATAGGAAAACCATTGCTGATTCTCTGAGTGTTGATAACGCCTATGGCACATACAACAAACCACCCAAGCTAATGGCTATCGAGGAGTATAGTAGATGGGCAACTAGGTTTGAGGATTGGCTGAAGGCTTTTGCTTACCCAAGTTGGAAATGCTTGAAGAGCGGGTTTAACCTTGGAAGAAGTGATTATGAGAACTTAGTCGAAAATGATCAAGAATGTTTCATCGCTGAGCAAAAATGTATCACATTACTTCATCAATTAGTGAGGGATGATATTATATCTCTGATTGACTACAAAGATGCCAGAGATTTATGGGCAAAATTGGAGAAAAAGTGTGTGGGTGGAGCAGAGATTGTTAGAAACAAGAAAAAATTCTTGAAGAAAGAATTTGATTTGTTTGGGTGTATGAAAAATAAGTCTGTGTCAAAGATGATAGAAAGATTCGGTCATTTAAAGATGGAACTTGCAAGATTTGGAATTGTCTTTACACAGGAAGAGTTAGTTGATAAGTTGTTTAACTCACTGCCTGATGAGAATTATTGGCAGTATTTTGCGTTAATGCTGAAGAACACGGTGAGTTCGACTGATTTGACAGTTGATTTGCTAATCGAAAGATTGGAGAGTCATGAATTGGAGATCAGGAAAACGAACAAAGTCAACAATTCTTCGTATCAACAAAATGTTTACTTATATTATCGAGGAAGTATGATTCCTAAAAATGTGTCACCAAAGACTGCATACTCAGCAGAAAACTCAAACATGCCAAATCAAGAAAGTCCAAGCAGTGGTTATTATGGAGGATCATCTTCAACTGCTCCAAGTCAACAACAAAAGTCAGTTCCGAAAAACATGTTTCAATGCAATGTTGCTGTAGACCTCAACAATGCACAAAACTTCAGTGAAGAAGCAGCAAAGCAGCAAATGGTGTTTTTAGCATCCGTAAGCATCCGTCTTGGAATCTTATGAGAGTCTTGTTGCTGGAAAAATTGGAAACACCAACCTCACAAAAGAGGACTATGATCAAATTGACCCCGAAGAGATGGGGTTGATTGACATTAGATGGTGTATGGCTAGTGCGGTTAGAAGGGCTCAAAGATTCTTGGAGATAACAGGCAGACATTCCATTGGTGGACCTTCAACTATACTAGGGTTTGATAAATCAAAGGTCACATGTTTCAAGTGCAAGCAAAAGGGGAACTTTAAACGAGAATGTCGAAATGCAGCTGCTGATGAGACGGCAAATCCATTCCGTGAGGATTACTATAAAAGAGCCATCTATCATCAAACAAAGCAGAATCTCCCAGAATGAAGCAATTAGAAGATGTTCCCAGAGAAAAGTCAAGAGCATTAGCGGTTATACATGATGATGAGGGATTTGATTGGAGTGATGTGCTACCGGAAGAAGATGCAGTGGGTTATGCCTTCATGGCAAAAATTGTTCCTTTCAAAGATACCCGAATAGAAGAACAAAAATATACCTATAGGAAGATGATAGCCCAAAACATGAAACATAAAATCTATCGAACATGGAAAGAGGCAAAAAGCGCAAAAAGATGGGATGCTAATAGGGAATGCTATTTGGATCCTAAAGGAAACATAGTCGTTGAACCTTCATCAGTCAGTGTTGAAACACTCATTGAGCAATTAGCAGAAGAGGAAGAAGAAAGACAGAGACTGTGGTGGGGATCAAAAGATGAAGAAAAAGAAAAGAAGAAAGAGTTGTAGTTAAAAAAGGTCGATGATGGGATAATCGACACGACGAAAGAATTCACAGCAGAAAATCTAAAGAAAATGGCTGATAAAGTTCTTGTAGCGAAGGAGTTAGAGGTAGAATCTAAGTCCAGTTCTGAGTCAAAGAGCAAGGTCAGTTCAAATGATTCAATAAATGGATTAGGTAAGACTGAAAAGGCCAAAAGTGATAGTGACTGCAAAAATTGCATGAAAAACTGCAAGGTTTGTAGTACACATGCTAATCTCAGTGGTAAGAAGACTGAAGAACTGACTGATAGAGTCAAAGAAGTTGAAAATCAAGTCTTTAGTCATGACAAATTGATGAAAGCTTCAAATGAACAAATTAAAGAATTAACTGAGAAACTTGAAAAAGATAAAATTGAAGTAGAAAAACTTTGGAAAGAAAATGAAAAGTTAATTCATGAAACCGTCAACTTTTTGAAAATCATGAGAAGCTAAAGAAAACGATAAAAGATTCTGATGAAAGAAACAATAAAACAAGCAAAGAAAATCAACAACTGTCAGGAGTACTTCAGTCAAAAGAAGAGCAAATCAATCAACAGTTGGATGAGATTGCTAATCTGAAGCTTCAGTTTCAGGAAGCTAAGATTGAAAATGAACGCATCAATCTGAAACTCAACAGTTACAACTCCGCAAGTTTTGTTCTTCAACACATTGTTTGCAAACCCATTGGGAAGAACAAAGCTGGCGAAGATGTATATTCGGATGGAACTGGGGTTGGGTATCATCAGGTTCCACCGCCAGTATTAAATAATTTTTCAAAGAAAAAATCCGGGTTGGTTAACGATGATGAAACACATGAAGTAAAACTTCCAGAAACAATCGACGTCACATTCACCTCATCATCCGATGAAGACAGTGGCCAGTCTGAAGTTGTTAAAAATGTTGTTGAAAATGTTTTGAAATCTGACAGTGACACAACAGAGGATGAAGAATGTTTTTTGGATAAATATATTCTGAAATCAAAATCCAAAAACAACTTAATTGAAGAACCTACTCTTGTGATGTACAAGATGTCGGGATCGGATAAGTTGTATTCGGATATTGAATTTCCTTTGAAAAATGTGAATGTTGACAAATTAGTAAGTGTGTTCAAGCTGGTTGAAATTGATGTGTCTGAAATCAAAGGTTTGAAACGTTCCAAGAGGCAATTAAACTTTGAAAAAGATAAGGCTTACTATAAAAAACCTGCTGTTCTACCACGATTTTCTAACAACAATCAAAATAGATGGTCGGGTGGTTATCAGGGTGGTAAGAATTATCAAAGAAGGAACTTTCAAAACAAAAAGTTTGTTGAGAAAAAGATATTTGTGAAAAGTTTAAGTTCAAGCTCACTTTCCGAGCAAGAATCTGAATTTTTTTCAAAATCAAATGAAGAGTTCTTTGAAATGAAGGTCTCACAATCTCAGACCGAAGGCACAAGTCGGGTAGTTGACACCCAAACATGCTTTAAGTGCAACAAATTTGGACATATTGCACGAAAGTGCACCAACTTAAAGCCTAAGTCTGAAGTTGTCGAGAGTCAGAAAAGGAAAGTTGATGCAAAAGACAAAGCTCAAATGATTGTTGAGAAGAAATTTTTCAAAATGAAAACACCAAATTCAAAACTGAACCCGTAAAGAATATGGTAACTAAAATCGACAAATTTTACAAGCAGGTTGCATCATCTCAACAAACATGGAAGCCTAAATCTGTTGAAAGGAAATCAAGTTCTCCAAAACCAAAGGTTTCTGAGACAGAAAAAATCATCTTCTACCACACGGGTAAAGATGCATGTTCCTTTGGATTATTATGAGAAACTTGAAAAAGAAATGTCAACTTCTGAGAAGAAGAATGTTCCGAAGAAAGACCAATCATCTGGTCAACCTCCGAAAAAAGGATTTCTTTCTATACAAAGAGGTTGAGATTGGATCTGAAGGGAGCTTAAAGATGAATGATAAGAATTTTCCGCCATTATACACCAAAACCACAATTCTAAACGTCAAGCTACCTGAGTCAAAAGAGGCTTGGGTCGCATCAAAATCTAACTAAGTGTTTATGATATGTGCAGGAGCTTCCGAGATCCATCTCACATTGGATAATGGATAGTGGAGCTTCTCGGCACATGACGGGGAAGAAAACCCTATTGTACAATGTTCGAGGGTTTAATGGAGGATATGTGGAATTTGCAGGCAATCAAGGTGGTCGTATAATTGGTAAGGGTACTCTATCTAATGGTATTGTCACGTTTAAAAGAGTAAACTACATCGCCGAGCTTGAAAACAATATTCTGAGCATCTCTCAGATCTGTGATCGCATGTATACAATGCACTTCACAGACAAAGAATGTTTGATATTGAAGCCAGGATTTGTTGTCCCCGAAAAGTGGATTATCATGAGAGCGCCAAGAGTCGATGATCTGTACGTGTTGGACATGAGTGTAGCAACTACTACCACGGGTCAGGCTCACTGTTTCATGTCAATAGCAACGGAAAAAGAATTGCAATTGTGGCATCGAAAGATGGGTCATATTCACCTGCGAAAAATGAATCACCTGGTGCACAACAACTTAGTAACTGGTGTTCATTTGAAAGGTTTTCATCTAGAAGGGGAGTGCATTAGCTGTATCAAAGGCAAGCAAAAGAAGAAATCTCACCCTGGGAAGAAGGAAAATTCAATCTCGAGACCGTTAGAAAGACTTCATATGGATCTTTTTGGTCCGGTGAACGTCAAAAGCATAACTAGTGATCTTTACTGTCTAGTAGTAACAGACGACTGCTCGAGATTTTCGTGGGTAACATTTCTGCAGTCAAAAGATCAAACATTTGGAAGTTTAATAACGCTGTTCAGAAAGATTGAAAACTTGTACCAAGCTCGTATTCGAAGAATAAGAAGTGATAATGGTACAGAATTTAAGAGCAGCAAAATGGAATTTTACTGTGATAAAAGAGGTATGCTGCATGAATTTAGCGCGCCTTACACTCCACAGCAAAATGGAGTAGCAGAAAGAAAGAATAGAACGCTAATTGAAATGGTCAGGACAATGCTTGCTGATTCGAAATTACCTATCATCTTTTGGGCAGAAGCAGTGTCAGCCGCTTGATATACACTCAACCGGGTTCTTACAGTGAAGAAATTCAACAAGACATGTTTCGAGCTGATCAACAATCGCAAACGGAACCTGAAGTATCTGGAACCGTTTGGGTCTCCCTGCACAGTTCTAGTACCTTTTGGAAACTTTGGTCCAAAGAGCATCGAAGGAATATTCGTGGGTTACACAAGTCCACTGAAATGAGTCTTTGTTCCAAGCTTAAAGCGGATCATTGAAGCACATAATGTTGAATGCCAAGGTTTTACAATGCCACCTCAGAATCCCGGCGACTCATGGCGTTTCAATTATGACACTCTGTGGGATTCATTCGACATGGAGGAAGAACCAGAGTTCTTTGACGAGTTGGATATTCTAAGAGAATACGAATCATCACAAGAAAGGTTCCCAGCTGAGTCTTCTAGACGTCAATATCGAACTTCCAATGACGATGAAGCAGGTCCAAGCAATGCTGGAGAACATGATGATATTCAGCAAAGTCCATCATTTTTAGAACGTGAACATGCTCTTGATAATCAAACGGATGTCAACGATAATCTAGAATCTGATGATAGGCCAATATTTGATCGTGGTGATTCAGATTATGAGGGGGAGCAGATCCAGATTTCAAATCAAACAAATCCAGTCAGTGAACAAGGTGCAAATCAGAATGTCACAAATTTGGAAGGCGAAGTAGATGTTCCAGGTGAGGTGATGCCGAGAACTCTTTCGTACCATCCAGAGGAATTGATTATTGGAGAATTACAATCAGGCGTCCGCACTAGACGACAAATTGACCAAAGCCTTACTTGTTTTTTTTCTACAGTTGCTCCTTTACAAACAGAGTTCTCACTTAGTTGTTTTATTTCGCAGATTGAACCGCGAACATACAAGGAAGCACTAACTGAAGATTCTTGGGTCAAAGCTATGCAGGAGGAGCTGAGTCAATTCGAGAAGTTGGGAGTGTGGAAATTGGTAGACTTGCCTGATGGTCACGGGAAGATCGACACCAAGTGGGTGTTTAAGTGCAAAAGAGACGACCGAGGGGTTATTATTCGTAACAAAGCTCGAGTCAAAGTCCAGGGTTTTAGTCAGCAGGAGGGTATAGATTTCACTGAAGTGTATGCTCCCATTGCTAGACTTGAAGCGATCAGAATCTTCCTAGCATTTGCATATTGGAAAGGATTTAAAATATTTCAGCTAGATGTTAAATCGGCTTTTCTCTCCGGGAAGGTAAAAGAGAATGTATATGTCGGACAGCCACCGGGCTTCACCGACCCAATCCACAAAGACAAGGTCTATTTACTGGATAAAGCGCTGTATGGTTTACACCAAGCCCCGAGAGTCTGGTACGAAACATTGTCTCAACATCTAATTGCTAACAACTTCATCCGAGGAAAAGTGGATGCCACTCTCTTCACCAAAGAAGTCGACGGACATCTTCTGATAGTTCAGATATACGTGGATGACATCATATTTGGGTCAACAAATGAAGATCTATGCAAAGATTTTGAAAAAGTTATGAAGAAAAAATTCGAAATGTCATTAATGGGTGAGATGAAGTTCTTCTTGGGGCTTCAGGTTGATCAACTATCCAAGGGAATTTTCATACATCAGACGAAGTATGTTCATGATATCTTAGAGAAATTTGGGATGTCCGGGACTACTCCAGCTTCCACCCCGTTAGCGACGAACAATGAGATAAACCCTGATCTCACCGAAGAGAAGGTGGATGAAACGATGTATCATTCCATGATCGGATCGTTGATGTATTTGACTGCTTCAAGACCCGATATCATGTATCCAACCTGCCTCACAGCACGGTTTCAGTCAAACCCGAGAGCTTCGCATATGGTGATTGTGAAACGGATATTGCGCTACCTGAAAGGAACTCCGTCACTGGGGTTGTGGTATCCAAAAGAAGGCGATTTCACACTCAAAGGTTATTCAGATTCCGACTTCGGATGCTACAAAGTTAACGCTAAGTTAACAACTGCGAGATGTCAGTTCTTCGGACCACGATTGGTCACCTGGCAATGTAAGAAGCAGACCTCTGTAGCTTTATCCACATGTGAAGCTGAATATGTATCTGCTAGCAGTTGCTGTTCTCAGATCTTGTGGATCCAGCAACAGATGCGTGACTACGGTTTGCAATTTCTTACTACCCCTATCTTTGTTGATAATGTGGCAGCTATAAACATAACAAAAAATCCTGTTCATCACGCTAAAACGAAACATATAGAAATTCTTCATCACTTTATCCGAGATTGTTTCGAGAAGAAGTTGATACAAATTGAGAAAATCCACACTGATGAACAAAAAGCTGATTTACATACCAAAGCGTTTGATAAAACTCGTTTTAAATATCTTTTAAAACTGAACGGTATGAAGCTTTTATCGGTGTCGGAGGAGATTCTTGGCGTAGATGAAGGTACCACTGTAGATGATGTTGAAAAGCAATCTGCAATGGTTTGTCGATTTTTTACTTGTTTTGGTATTTAGGGGGAGTTAGGGTATATTTCAGAAAATACAAAAACAGTAAAAAATTCAAAAACCCAAAAACATGAGATATTTCAAAAATCCAAAAACAATAGAAAACTGAAAAAGAGCTTGTGTAAAAAGGGAAAATGATAATACATCAGCTTGACAGTTACAGTATGCTAAAAGAATGTATAGTTTTAAAGTGTTAAACAGTCTTGCTGATGATGTGCCGGTAGGTTTTTACACATTTAGTAAGTTTGTTCGGGATATAAACATAAATCATTACTTGCTTATACGTGGTGAACATCTCTCGGATATATAGGTAACCCCTGAAATCCGGTTTGAAAGGCTCTATTTCTGACATACTAGGTCTTTGTACGTGATGATATCTGGGGTATTATACCAGGACTTCTGATTTTGCGGAAGCAATAGCCTAGTCCTCCTATAATGCTCTGCACTGCTTTATTCTTAAAGCTCACCCTCAACATAAAAAATGATGAAACATTGAAAACTGCTAATTATGTGTTGTTGAAAAAGAAGATCCCCAAAGGGGACCCACCTAAAGTCGAGCCATCATCTCTCTGATTGAATGGAAGTTCTAGCCTGAGCTCTCATGGCCTCACATTTACCCCTTACAGATATCATTAGTGTGCACTCACCTGTAAGACTGAATATAGTAGTCTGGATACGGGAGTATATTCTGAGATGGTACACGCGTATAAGTTAAGATCTTAAAACACTAAATTCGTATCCTGAACAGATTGAAATTTGTGTGAAAGCTTAAGAGGATCAGTATATCGACAATCTAAGCGAATTGTTTAATTCTGAGTATGAAATCAAAGCTTAACGGTACTTGTAGCTTGTCTGTAGCTTATATGATTCCCTAACACGCTCATCAAAAATTTGTTTGTAAATAGTTTATTTTTACTGCATTTCATTTCAGTTTAAATTTCAAAACCCAAAAAGATTTTATAGCATTCTAGTCTAGAAACTTTATTCAAAATCCAAAAAGATTTTACATTTCTACTTTGTTTATCGACAAACCATAGTGGAAAGCTGATCTTTAGAGTCGTAGTTTGAAGCAGATGCAGGAAGTTTCTAAGCTGGAAGATGGTTTGGGAGCTTATCATGTTAAAACCTAAGAAAATGCAAAGTCAATACAAGTTCATTAAGTTGAATCTTGAAATTTTCAAAACAATGGTTTGAATAATGTTGAACAAAAGTCAGTTTTGTTTTGTTTCGGGTCAACCAAGGCCATTAAGTTGGACTTGGTAGACAAATTAAGTATCCAGGGTCATTAACTTGGATCTGGAGACTTAAGTGGATTATTAAAAACTGATAAAAACAACAAAAGAAGTCAAAAAGTCAATAAATCAAAATGTCAGATTTTTTTGAGAAGCAGATAACAGTTTTGAACCTACGAAAGTTACAAAGCAAGATCCCCATGGCTAAGTCTGAGCAAAGTTTGAGCCAGAATACAACTTTAGAACGAGAGTCATTCAAGACTGCGATCCCAGCTTATTAAAAGGGGGAGTCTGAAGACGTAAGAGTCAGATACAGTTTCTGGATCAACATTCAAGGGGAGTTTGAAGTTTGAGGAAGCTCAAAGTGTCAAATATTTTGATAAGAACGAGAAGTCAGATCAAGACTGAAGACTAATCGAAGACTCGACGCCGAAGACTTCGTCAACATCCAAGGGGGAGTCTGTTGGTGCATATATGTCTGTTAACTTTGTCTTTTATCTAGTCTGTTGGTGAAGACTAATCGAAGACTCGACGCCGAAGACTTCGTCAACATCCAAGGGGGAGTCTCTTGGTGCATATATGTCTGTTAACTTTGTCTTTTATCGAGTCTTGTATCTAGATAGGATAAACCAGTGCTTAGATGTCAGGAAATTAGGATTTTATGTTGAGAGACCATTTCGCACGAAATGGAGTTAGTCCATTTCGCACGAAATGAAGGCTAGTCCATTTCGTGTGAACCTTTTTGTGCGGAATGGTCAGCCTATAAATACCCGAGCTGGTTTCTCATTTGTAACAATTGCAGATTTCAGAGCCGATGTGCTGTCGAACTGTCAAGTGATTTTGTAAACCTTTAAAATCAATAAACAAGATAATTAAAGTGAATCTAAGCGTGAATCAAGTCTGTATCATCGAATTCCGCCTTTGATATGGATTAAAACTCTTCTGATCGACTCGTATAGGTCGTACAATGATCCAACATGTATAAGTCATGAAGACTCATATTTCCTAGTTCTAAAGTTGAGGATAAAGTCATGGTTAGACTTCTCCATTCTCTAGGTAAGGCATCCAGAAATTTTATGTTTCTTTCATCATTTGATTTTGTTATACCAAATTTCTTTAGCTCATTCAAAAGTTTTGTAAATCTTTGATATGTTTCATTTAATCTTTCATTAGGTAAACTTTTGAACCTCTCATATGAGGAAATGTTGTTAGTTCTCTTGTTTCTCTTCATCCTTTCTCCTCCTTCACAAAGATTTTCCAACTGATCCCATATTTCCTTGGCTGATGCACATGCATCAACTTGTGAAAATATGTCATTGGGGATAGCCATTATTAAAAGTGACTTTGCCCTTTCATCCCCAGCCACCTTTTCCTGGTCTTCCTCACTCCAAAGTATTTCACTTTTGGGAGCTCGGGAGGCAGGGATAGCAGGTGATTGGTCAGTTGCTAGAATAGCTGGTATTTTAGTCATTGGTATATGTGGACCCCTTTCAATGGATTGAAACAGAGCTCGGTCATAACCATTGAGGAAATTGACCATCCTGATTTTCCATTGGGGGTATACCACTCTGACAAGAGTCGAAGGTTTAGACATAGAACCAATGTTAAAAGCATTATTCCATAATTGAAAGCTGGGCATATTAAGAGAAAAGAAGATGAGCGATTGATCATTTGAAAATAATTTATTCAATCTGCTCTGATACCAATTGTTGGTCCCAGATTGGACTTAAAAACTTCTTTTCACGTTATGGCAAGTGATTTCAGTAGATGTGAAAAAGATGTGTGAAAATGGAAATCTGACTTTCAAGAAACAAGACCTACAGAATTATCAAGTTTATATCACTTGGAAACAAAATGGTTTACAAGGTGATTGTAAGATTATTATCTAATACAAATGAATACTTGAATTCTGAGGGTGAGAGGGCAATGGAGTTTGTAGTATGTATTGAATGCTAAGCTTAACTCATTGTCTTCTGCTTGGTGAGCCTTCTATTTATAGAAGGCTGGGTACATGAATAAACATTTGTTTGTTCATGCAATAAGTCCTGCATTAAGTAGCCATTTGACATATTCATTGAATCCAACAGCCAAGTTGCCTTTGTAATCATGATATCCAATAATGTCAAGTTGCTTCGGTTATTGTGGCAGGATAGAGCTGATTTTTAGACAAGTGGGGTATTCATCAGAATTTCTGATAAACCACTTAATCAGAAATTCTGGTGAACAAATCATTAGAAAATCTGATGATCAGAATCGTCAGAAACTCAGATCCATCAGAAATGACCTTCTTTGATAATCTTCTTCAGCTCTTGATCAACTTATGATTCTTTGAAGTAGATGTTGTTCATTTCAGTTGTCGTATCCGATCTTCTTCTTCTTGTTGTAATCTTCAGGACTGTTGTCTTCTTCATAGATCAAGTTGAATCTGATTTTTTCTTCAATAATTACAAATAAAGTTTCCTAACATCGTTTATGTTCGTTCGATTACCTTAATGAACGAACACGAACAAAAAATTTCGTTTGGTTAGCTTAGCGAACGAACACGAACATACGTCTCGTTCATTCGATTGCGTTCGTGAACGTGCGATAATATGTTCGTTTGATTATATTAAAAACTAATAAAAAATAAACATTTTATCTAAACATATTGAAAACTTGAAACCCTATTTTTTTCTAAGTTAGCTAAAATTTGGACATTCTAAGACACTTTTGGGGATAATTATGTCTAAATTAGTTAAACTTTATTAATCATTTGGTGGTGTGGTAGACTTCTTGTGTTTTGTTTTATCATTTGTGATGGTTGTATTTAACTACTTATATCCAATGTTTATGGATAAAAATGTTTTCATTTTTTATTTTCAAGTTAAATGTTCATTTGCGTTCATTTTTATTTGTTTGTGTCCGTTTGTGTTCGAGACTAGTGTCCACGAACTGTTCGTGAACGATTGAATTTCCTTAACAAACGGAAACGAACACAAACTGATGTTCGGTATGCATTCATGAACAATTCACGAACATGTTAATTTCCTTAACGAACGAACACGAACATGGCCTTGTTCATGTTCGTTCGGTTCGTTTACAACCCTACTTTTTACACATAAAAGTCTAGAAATTGTTTTTAGAAAGTTAATGTATGAAAGCTCATGAGATGATGAAGAAAAATTGTAGGATTAGCCACTTGAAAAGTGTATTTTCATGAGATTAGTAAGTTGATGATGTTTGGAAATTGAAAATTTGTTTAAACGCGTTTTGAAAACGTAGGAAAACACCATAGTTTAGGGGAAACTATGGTGAAAATTTCTAAAAATCTAATCACGATTAAATTAAGATTAACGGGGTGATTAAGCGGGTTAAACGTGATTAGTGACTTTAATCGTCATTAAGGAAGTTTTAATGAAAAGGGTTAAGCCCTAATCACCCAAGAGTTTTTATAAAATCACACACATATTTTTACTAAACAAATAGGTAAAAATAATAGGTGTATGTTAAGATAATTTTTGGTAAAAATAATATAGTTTGAATTATTTGTTTGGTGTATATTATTTGTATATTATCAGTATGTATTAGTGCTAGGAATACATACTAAAATACTAAATACAATATCAATGAAAATATACACATAGACCATATCCGGAAACTTCATAAATATTCACACGTATGACGACACTCGCGAACCTTCGCGTACACTTAAAACGCTTAGTTATGAGGTAGCATAAAACGAGACGCGGGCACCGGATGACGAACATCGGACGACACCTTTCATAACCATATATGTATTGAGAAAATAACAATGTATGTTTCATCGACGAAACGGACGTGTCGGCACCTCGAGAAGTTACTACGACATTTTGACAACTTTGACACAAAAGTTATATATTAACCGATTTCGACGACAAGTCTAAAAATAAAATATTTTTAGACACATAATTTATATATACTAACGACAACAAAAACCGGAAAGTTTAATATGTAAACGACACTAAGGATAATTATACAAGTTGCTAGAATGTTTAATTAAGTAATCTATACTTAGTAAAGGTAACTAAAAATTCAAGAACACAAAAATTAGGCTAAAATATCAAATATGGGGCTTAAATAAAAGATGTTGCGCTAAGCCCAATCTTCTAAATACATGGGCATGGCCCATTACAATAAACACTCATGAAAAAGCCCACTTATAATAAAAAAACATGGGCTAGGCCCAAATACAATAATAATATGGGATAGGCCCAAGAACTCAAAGACATGGGCTATGCCCAATGGCCTAAATACATGGATTAAGCCCAATAACACTAAGAATATGGGCTAGGTCCAATAACATAATGTGGGCTAGGCCCAAAGAAAATACATGTATATTTATATAAAAATATATATTGTAAAAATACATTTTAAATACAAAGAATGTACATGTACACGTATAAATACGGTATACCCACACGTATAATACGATATACCTATACGTATAATAAATACAGTATACCTATACGTATAAATACGGTGTACCTACATGTATAAATACGGTATACCTACACGTATAATACGATATACCTACACGTACAAATACGATATACCTACACGTATAAATATGTTATACGTACACGTATAAAACATGCAAATACAAGTATAGATACGGTATATGTATACGTATAAAAAACTCAAGTACATGGTGATGCACTCATATACACTTGTTGAAGTGTACTCTCACAAGGATGTTGTACATGTACGTATATAATAATAATTCAAGATGAGCAACGAGTACAAGGTCTAGAAGAGACCGAAATGTCTAATGAAGTTAGAACACTTGTAGGTTAACTCACGTGTGGAACACCGTTGCTACCATTATATCTCTCTCTCAAGAACGTAAAGTAGTGAGTTCATGTCCCCCTTTTCTCTTAAATGTTTTTGGTTTATAAATCTCGGGGGGAAATACATGTCTCGATGGTATGGTTTAGCTAGGGAATGTACTGTTAGATCATGTGTGAATATGGTCTCTCTTAAGCGCCATTAATCTTGTATAAGACCAAGGGACAAGAGTGGTAGATCTATCGAGTGTAGCGAGCCCCACTCTTGGGTCCTTGTGTGGCCCATGTAGTGCTTTTGGTGTTCCAACCGGGTGGACCGGAGGAAACTCGCTACGGTTGAGTGCTATCTATGTAGTCATATATATTAATGTCCTTGCAAAACATTAATGATCTATTCATAGACGCTTTACATACCACTTTGTTATATACGAACTCTCAAATGTTTTAAGAATTAATTAGAACTCACTCAAAACACATGAACTGGCTCAACTTTTGATGATGTTTTCAAAATTACATGTATTTCAGGTAAATGAATGGATCTTGGTGTTGTCGGTACTCAAGAATTGTTTGGGGTTATCAAGTTAACGATGTCATCCTTTTGAAATGTTTGGTCCATATATCTCATCTTCAATGGGATATAGCATACAAAGCCTTGTGTTTTATACTTATGTTGAACTAGTCCTTTTGTAAAACTTATAACTTATGTTGTCTTGTATCTTAAACAACTTATGGTGTGTAATACGTAATTATGTTAATGGATGAACATCACATGTTTTTAATCATGTAGTTGTTTACTTATATCGTATGTGATGAAAACTAATCAAGTTCACACCGTCAGCCGGTACTTGAGGATACCCCGGTATATCACAGCCGACATACATTTCCCTAAACCTTCGATGGGAACAACAGACAGGAAATCCTGAGCATGGGGGGGCTCGCAAATGCTCAAACACAGCTCGTTGCCACGGGGACAAGGCAAACTTCTCTTCAACTGTCTTGACGATTTCACCATATAAGGCATTCGCCAAAATTTTCTGGGCTTTAATGGGGGCGGTGTCTTTAAGTAGAAACCGCCGAGATCAAGACCGGGAAGAGAACTATGCAGAGTTTCCAATGCACCCTGTAATCAGAGTCCAACAACCCACCACCACATTCACGAAGGATGTGGTCTTGAAGAACCCAAGATTGGGCCCTTGAAGCCACAAAAGTGTAGGAAGATGCATCCTTAACTGAGCAAATCCCAAGCCCCCAAAACGGGTCGGGATGGAAGCTAACCTCCACTGTAAGTCCCCGAAAAAGGCACCCCACAAACAACATTATCCTCGATCGCATTCCGAAGCCCCTTGTCAAAAACAGAGATGACTTCCCCGACATAAGAAGGTTGACACGTCCTAAGCCCAAACAGCAGTTTAGAAACACCCATGCACGAACGAAACAAGAGGAATCGCTCTAAGGGTCCCAAAGACGTTTGAGGAATCCCATCAGCTCAACCACACATTTGGCTCTTTTGAGGGCCAAACCACTAATAAACTCCCATCTCTACTAACAGCACCACCCAAGAGTTTCACACCATGCACCGGCCTAACAATCTCTCATGGAAATAAACCCTCTTGAGTCTTCACCCCGTCGCATGTAGGCCAAAAAACTTCAGTTTTGTTTTTTAATGTTGAGAAGGAGGCCTAAGGATGGGCCCTCCACTCTAATGATGTGACAGACCCCGTGTTTTGAAAGTCAAATACAAGTCAAAGTCAAAGTCAAAGGAAGAAAAGATTGCTAATTGCGATCTACCACTCCTTGCTTAACTATTGATTGTACACTTTGAATTATAATCGAATCTTTTATTTTATTGACTTTAGTTGTATTATGTGGTGTATCTATTAATAATCGAGGTGTAGTCGCATGTTTAATCGCTAATCGCATCACAATCGTATCGCAACTCGAATTATGCGTTTTGGATATTGTTTTACGTGTGTGTGCTATTTATGTGTACTTGTGCATGTTTGTTTATGTTTTGTGGTGATTATTCGAAAACACAATCACAACTCTATCGCAACTCAATCAGATCGCAAACGCAAGGTTATTCATGATGATTGTATGTTAGATATAGTAAATAGTGACTATTAGTTAAACCTATCGCATCTCTTAATCGACACTCGGTTAAATAAATCGCAACGCTCAACACGCAAAATGAAACGCCGAAACCCAACTCACCGGACAACTTCGATCGAATGACCATTTGACCGAATGATCATCCGTTCGAATAACCATCTGATCGGATGGCCATCCGATCGATATGCCGTCCGATCCATCACTTGTGCTCCCCTTTCCTCTTTTGGTAACCTAAACAGTGATGTGACAGCTCCCTCATTCGACCAGCATGCTCAAGCCCTCCTTTCTCTCGATTTCTCGTGATTCTTGTAAGTTTCCAACTCAAATCTTGTACTTCTATGATCTATACACACTTCTTCATCATTTTCACCTTTGAATCTTCACTTTTAACCGGGAAATCAGTGGATTTGAGGTGTTCTAGGATGATGTCATCATGGAGTTCTTATGAACTTCAAGATTTGGCTTCATTCCACCAAGAACAACTCAGATCTAAAGGATTTCAACATGTTTAAACACTGATTTCGTAATAAAACTATACATTTTCAAGATTTGGAGTATTGAAAGATGGTTTCTAACTTTCTTTCAACTCTTTTACTCTCAATGCACTCAAACCGATAGGATCAGAGCTCGTTCAGGTCTTCTACTCGTTTCGAATTAAAAGGTCGGCCCAAGATCTGATATCCTGTCAAGGAGACAGCTGATTTCGGGTTGAACACGAACAACCGTCACGAACAGTTAACTGACCGGATCAGGGTGATTCCTGTTCGATCGGCTGACTTGGGCATGATGGAGTTCCTGTTGTTTAACACGATGTCATACCGGAATGATGGAGTTCATGTTCGATCGGCTGACTTGGGCATGATGGAGTTCCTGGAATGGATAATTGTCCGATCAGATTGCCATCCGATCGAAGGACAATCCGATCGGAAGACACATGATTTCAACACTAAAACATTTTCTAAACTTTCAAAGATCATTAGTTCTAACGGATTGCCATCCGATCGGTAGATCATCCGATAAAATGACAATCCTGCTGTGAACTTGTTCTCTGAGAAATGTCACGCCGAACGGATCGCCATCCGATCGAACGACCGTCCGACCGGATGACATGAAAGGTAGAGATACTTCTCTGATTTTAAAATGCTACAACGAAAGCTTCAAAGCCATCATACACAAACACATCCATCCCAAACGAGTGGCAATCCAACCGAATGGCCATCTGACCGGATGACCATCCGAACAGATTGTCATCCGATCGAATGACCATTTGTTCGGATTGTCATCCGATCGGATGACCTTTCGTCACCTGTCAAACTTGCACCGTTTTACGCGCCGCTCATCGCTTATGCTATCATTAACTGTTCAGGCTAATCTCACAGCGCTCCCTTCAATCCAAGAGAGTGTTTATTTAGTAAACACAATCTGTGAGTATACTCGATCCCTTTTTACTTTACACACTTTTGGGTGTGACATACGTTACTTATTCAAATCATAATCTACACACAACGCAAACGCTTTTATATGCTGACCGTTATTGCATGTTATACGTGTTACTTGATGAATGCTTGTATGTTATGTTTATACAGTGATTGTTTCCTGACACCTTAGCAACAATAGTACTATAGTTTGGACTCAGCACCTGTCGCGAACGAGGGTTGCTAAGGGTATTTCTTCACGTGTCACAGTGGTGATATGTGTTGAGCTCTCTACGACTCGCAGTCACGTCTGTGCTTATTTCATTGTCGATAACCTACTAGCTTCACTTTGCTACATGTTACATGCTGGTTATGTGTAAACGCTTTTCGAATCTATTATGCTATTAAACTTGTATGCTCACCTTTACACTATGTGTATTGACTTTATTTTAACGTATGTGGCATGTGTTTAAGATGCTAGGAATGCTGTGCTTTGGTGAATCAAGCTAGGGATCTAGTTATGTCACGCTAAATCTGAGTTATCGGAACAGTGCTTGTTTTTTAGACAATTATTTGTAATAACTATTTTATTTGGATATGTTGCGGTCTAGGACATGACGTTTAAATATCTAGTAATTAATAGTTGTTATGGATACTCATGGACAATCTGTTTCGCTCAGTGCCACGCCCTGATGATTCCGCCATCGGTTAGGGTGTGACAGATTGGTATCAGAGCCATAACTATAACGAATTAGGCAAGACTCGGCCTAGTCCGGGTTGATGTCCCTTAGAAACGATCTACTCTATAGTCTAAGTACCAACAGACCGACTTGTGCATGCCCGGTAGGGGTGTTGCACGAGCATACTTGCTATCCTCGCTCGCACTCGATGTACACTATCACTTTGTCTTACCTAAGACTAACATCGCATTCTATTTTCAAAAATGAATGAGTGATTAAATCGAGACTAGGTGTGAAAACCACAAACTCTCGATTAAATTGCTTGTTCGACCCACATTTTTTTACTATAAACACGAGAATTTGCTTTGAATCAGGAGTGAAATCCATTCTTTGACGCAAATTTTCCTCTCTATCCAACCAAAACAGGAACGTAGTCGCTAAGTTAGGGGTGAAACCCGAACCTCGAAGACTTATTCTGCTCTCGATTTTGGATTTCAGAACTCCCACTAAAGTCTCAATGGACTCCAACGACTTGAGTCAAGCTGTAACTAGAAGGATGCGTGTGGTTCGCTAAAAATCAAGGTGAGAGCACAGTACAGAAGGCCAAAGTATGCACTCGAAGTCCTTGCGAATAGATGAATCACTTTGGGTAGTCGACGTCTATCAGCCGAGACAATCTATTTTCGATTTTATGTGTTTTGATTCTGGATTTCGCTACCGACGACTCTGATATTTGTCACTTTTATGAGGGATTTTATATGTTTTATGCAGTTTTATATGTTTATTTGTTAGCGTATTGAGGTAATGATGGTTTCGATCTATACGCTTTTCTCTTTCACTTTGATCACACACACAACTCGCTACACAACGCTAACAACTCGTGGAACTCTTGCATCGCTATTCGCTATTCGCACTCACAACTCTTGCATACGTACAATATGTGTAGGTGTATATGTGCAAAATATAGTGTGATTTCGGTGGTTTACGTGCTTATGTGCTCTATGTGCCTATGTGTTCTGTGGTTATGTGCCTATGTGAATATGTGCTTAAGTGATTGAACGTGTTCCTGAGCTTTATATAGTAAGTGGTATTATAGTGTTTGAGTCATATGGCGATGTCTGGTGCATACAATGTCGTCATTTGGTTCGCATGCCTCTCGCACTGCCCGAAGAAACTTTGAGGACAAACGTATCGCTGCTCTCGTTGCTAAGCAGATGGCTAAAGTTATCTCGCAAATCGTCAGTGAGCTGAACGAAAACACCAGCAAGTCATCTGAGGAATCAAGGACTAACTCACCCAAGGGAACTTTTAGGTTCAACCAGTTCAAAGCCTGCGAATTCACCGGAGAAGATGGACCTACAGCCATGTTTCAATGGTTTGATTCTATTGATGTTACCCTGCCCCAAAGCAACTGTCCTGATAATCTCCGCACTATTAACGCCACTTGCGTTTTCCAGTCCAGGGCTCTGGACTGGTGGATTGCCGAAAGAAACAAGCGTGGAAATGATGCAGCCTATGGGCTTACGTGGGACGAGTTGAAGGACATCATGATGAAAGAGTTCTGCCCTCCCCACGTGCTTTAAAAACTGGAGGATGAGTTCTGGCACATCAAAAAAGAGGGTGGCGATAAGACTAGTTTAACTGCTCGCTTCAAGCAGCTGAGTATCATCTGCCCTGGTCAAGTTACCACCCTCGATATCACCATCAAGAAATACATCCATGCTCTACGGATTATGTGGCTGATTTCGTGCAAGCCGCGAAGATGACAACTATTGAAGAAACCTTCCTGCTCGCCGCTGAGATTAATGATAAATGAGTCAGGGCTGGTTACTTTGATAAGACCCCCAAGAATCTTCACCAAGTTACCGCTGCTCCCACCACTAAAACCGCCACCGCACCGCAAGCTTCAAAGTCATCACGCCGCAAGAGAAAGAACAACAACAACAGTAGCAAAAATTGTGCTGTTACCGCCGCTCCGCTCCAAGCTATAACTGCTCAACCGCAACCTCAAAACCGCCATGTAGCGGTCCCAGGGACCACTGCACCGCCGGCCAAGCGTGCATATACTGGTCCTCACCCGCTCTACCCTACCTGCACTTATCATCATCCTACTGGGATTGCTTGCAGATTCTGTGTTCACTGCAACCTGTACAGCTACTTCACCGCTAACTGCCATACCGGTCCTCGACAAGCTCCAGCTCCCGTTTAACATCAAGCTCCTACACCACAAGCTCTCCTTCCTGCTCCACAGGGCCAACAAGCAGCTCTTGCACCCGCTGCTCACGCTCGAGCTTGCTTTGCATGTGGTGATCCCAACCACTTTGCAAACATGTGCCCCAACAGAGTGGTGAAGCGAGAGCCCTAGCAGCAGCCGCAACAACATCAATAGCAGCAGCCTCAGCAGCAGCAACAGCCAGCAGCCAGCAGCCCGCGGACGTGCTTTCAACATCAACGCCTGCCAGGCTCAAGCAGACAACAACGTGGTTAATGGTACGTTCCTTGTGAATGGTATATATGCTTCGTGTTTGTTTGATACTGGAGCAGATGTTGGACCGTTGTTTTGACCCGAAAAGTCAGTCAAGGTAGTTCATCTTCATATATAAAGGCGGAATCAGTATATATGAAGTTACACAGCTTGTCCTTTCAATTCCAATGCTTTTTATTGCTTTCTGAGACAATTTTGACAGAGTTCCGTTCCAAAAGCATATACACGCATGTCCGCTCAAATAACACAACATCAGGTATATATAGTGATTGTGGTTCGCTCATATGGACACCATATGATCGGACCTCATAAGCGAACCTACCTGAATGCACAATAAGCGAATCTCCTAGTTCCTATGAGCGGATCTATATAAAACTTGTACATAAAAGCGAACCTACTACTTAAAATACATATTTTGACGATCTAGTCCCTCTGTTGACCTATCTTGACCTAAGACTTCATGTAGACGTAGTCAACAGACATCCCATGCATCAACAGACTCCCCCTTGGATGTTGACGTAGTCTTTAGCAGTCTTCATCTCCTGAGTCTTCGGTCTTGGTCTTTTCTCTAACTCTGTCTTATTCTTGTAAGCATTATTCACAGGTTTCAAGATTAACACCTGGCTCTAACTTCAGACTTCCCTTCAGCTGTTGATCCAGACTCCCCCTTTCACAGACTCCCCCTCTCAGTATGCTGGGATCTGAGATATCTGGTTCAAGATTTGACAATTTGCCTCCATTGGGAATAATGAATTCCAAACCTGTTACTCAAACAATAACATTACGATCTATCTTTTGAAACAATAAAACTCTCAAATTCAATCAGTTTTAGAAATCCACTCAAGTCTTCAAGTTTAAGTTAATGACCCTGAACACTTGATTAATCTACCAAGTTCAATTTAATGACCCTGGTTGATCTTTTGACGAATCAAACTGATTTAGTAAAAACATTTTCAACTTTTTCTGAAAATAACAAGTATCAAGTTAATGAACTTGTTTTTGACTTTGAAAACAATCAAACTTCCAACAAAGTAAGCTCTCCTCATTCTTCAGCTCAGAATATGCTGCATCTGCTTCATCTTTCTAGAATCCGACAATCAACTTTCCACTCTGGTTTGTCTAAAATAAAGCAGAAATAAAATCTTTTTGGATTTTTAATGTGATCTAAACTAAGAAATGAAATACAGAAAATTTAAATTGCAGAAAGTAAACTATTTACAAATTTATTTTTGGCGAGCGTGTCAGGGAATCATATCAGCTTTTCAGACAAATTACTAGTACCGTTAAGCTACATTACATACTCAGACTTAAACAATTCACCTCGATTGTCGATATACTGATCCATCTTAAATTCTCACACAAACTTCAATCTATTCAGGATACCGTTTAAGTGTCTTAAGAACTTAGTTCAATTCTTGTGTCCCACCTCTTGAATATACTCCCGTATCCAGAATCCCAGATATTCAGTCTTACGGGTGAGTATACCACAGATGATATCTGTAAGGGGTTAGGTGCGAAACCGTGAGAGCTAAGGTCAGAACTTCCGTTCAGCAGAGAGATGACGACTCGACTTTTGGTGTGTCCCCTTTAGAGGATCTTTTTGTTACAACAGCAGCGACTATCAATTTTATTGTTTCATCAGCTTGCTGAGGGCGATGCTATGTTTCAAGCATTTTGCAGAAAGTATTATTCGGGGACTAGGTCAGTACTTCCATGCAGCAGAAGTCCCGGAATAATACCCCAGATATCACTGAGTATAAAGACCTAGTACCTCAGAATATGGGACCTTTCAAACGAGATTTCAGGGGTTACCTATATATCCAAGTAGTGTTCCCCACGAATTTCACAAGTTTGAAATTTTAGGTTTATATCCCGAATAAATTTACTAAATGTATGAAAACCTATCGACACATCAATAGTGAGACTGTTTAACTCATTTTGTCTTTCCAAATCTTTAGCATACTGTAATTGTGTAGCTGATGTACTATCATTTTCCCTATATACACAAGCTCTTTTTCAATTTTATCATGTTTTTGTATTTTTCATTTTTTACTGTTTTTGTATTTTCTGAAAATAAGCTATGTACAACTATCTATCTCCCCCTGAATACCAAAACACGTAAAAAATCGACAAACCATTGCAGATTGTTTCTCGTCTTCATCCGCAACAGTACTCTCATCAACGCTCACAATTCCATCCGACACCGAAAGCAATTTCATACCATTAAGTTTTAACAAATATTGAAACCGATTTTTATCAAAAGCTTTGGTATGCAAATCAGCTTTTTGTTCGTCAGTGTGGATTTTCTCAATTTGTATCAACTTTTTCTCGAAACAGTCGCGAATAAAGTGATGACTAATCTCTATATGTTTAGTTTTAGTGTGATGTACTGGATTTTTAGTAATGTTAATTGCGGCCTCATTATCAACAAACAGAAGTGTGTTAAGAAACTGCAAACCGTAGTCGCGCATCTGTTGATGTATCCACAGGATCTGAGAGCAGCAACTGCTAGCAGAAACATACTCCGCTTCACATGTAGATAGTGCCACAGACGTTTGTTTCTTACACTGCCAGGTAACCAATCTAGGTCCAAAAAACTGGCATCCTGCAGTTCTGGATTTCGCGTTAACTTTGCAGCATCCGAAATCCGAATAGGAATACCCTTCGAGCGTAAAATCTCCTTTCCTAGGATACCATAACCCCAATGACGGAGTACCTTTCAGGTAACGTAATATCCTTTTGATAATAATCATGTGCGATGCTCTCAGGTTAGACTGAAATCTTGCTGCGAGGCACGTTGGGTACATGATATCAGGACGTGAAGCAGTCAGATACATCAAAGAACCTATCATGGAACGGTAGAACGTTTCATCAGCCCTGTCTCCGGTGAGATCTGGGTGAATCCCATGATTTGTCGCAAGTGGGGTAGCAGCTGGAGTAGAACTTGACATTCCAAATTTCTCTAGAATATCATGCACGTACTTCGTTTGATGAATGAAAATTCCCTCAGGTAGTTGTTCAACCTGTAAACCCAGAAAGAATTTCATCTCCCCCATTGATGACATTTCGAATTTCTGCGTCATCACCTGTTCGAAATCTTTGCACAATTTCTCATTTGTTGACCCAAAAATTATATCGTCCACATAAATTTGTATTATCAGAAGATGACCATCAACGACTTTAGTGAAGAGAGTGGCATCCACTTTTCCACGAATGAACTGGTTAGCGAGTAGGTGTTGAGACAAAGTCTCGTACCAGGCTCTCGGCGCCTGATGTAGACTATACAATGCTTTGTCCAGCAAATAAACTTTGTTCTTGTGGATTGGGTCAGTAAAGCCCGGCGGCTGACCAACATAAACCTCCTCTTTGACCTTCCGATAAAGAAACACTGACTTTACATCCAACTGATATACTTTGAAATTCTTCCAAGACGCAAATGCTAGGAAAATTCTGATAGCCTCTAGTCGTGCGACAGGAGCATAGACTTCTGTAAAATCAATTCCCTCCTGTTGACTAAAGCCCTGAACAACGAGTCGAGCTTTGTTCCTTACAACCACTCCTCTGTCGTCCCTCTTACACTTGAAAACCCATTTGGTATTGATTTTTCTTTGACCCTCCGGCAAATCCACTAACTTCCACACACCCAACTTTTCAAACTGACTTAATTCTTCTTGCATCGCTATGACCCAAGAGTCTTCAGTAAGCACCTCTTTGTAAGTTCTCGGTTCGACCTGCAAGATAAAACAACTTAATGAAAATTCAGTTTGTAAAGGTGCTACTGTAGAATAAAAACATGTTAAGCCCTGGTCAATTTGACGTCTCGTGCGAACGCCTGATTGCAATTCTCCTATGATCAACTCCTCTGGATGATAAGAAAGAGTTCGCGGCATCACTTCGCTTGGAACATCTACATTTCCCTCCATATTAGTAACATTCTGTTCTGCATCTTGTTCACTAACTTGGTTTGTTTGACTTGACAACTGGATCTGCTCCCCCTCAAGATCTGAATCACCATGGTCAAATACTGGCATGTTATCAGCTTCTTGATCATCATTCACCTCCGACTGATTACCAGGAGCAACTTCATCATCATGTTCACCAGCATTACTAGTACCTGCTTCATCATCATTTGAAATTTCCCGAGGTCTTCCAGAATATTCTGCTGGAAACCTGAGCTGCGACTCATACTCTCGCAAAATATCCAGCTCATCAAAGAAATCTTCATCTTCCTCTGATTCTTCTCTCATGTCAAACGAATCCCAAAGTTTGTCATAATTATATCTCCATGAATCACCAGGATTCTGTGGCGGCATAGTGTAACCTTGACATTCAACATTCGCTGCTTCAATAATCCGCTTTTCGCTTGGAACGAAGACACGCCGTGTAGGACTTGAATAGCCAACAAAGATACCCTCAATGCTCTTCGGACCAAACTTTCCATTAGGCTCTATCACCGTACAGGGAGACCCGAACGGTTCTAGATACTTCAAATTCGGCTTGCGGTTATTGATTAGCTCAAAACACGTCTTGTTGAATTTCTTGACAGTAAGAACTCTGTTGAGAGTATAGCATGCAGCAGAAACAGCTTCAGCCCAGAAATTAATTGGTAACTTAGAGTCTGCAAGCATCATTCTGGCTGTCTCGATTAGCGTCCGGTTTTTGCGTTCTGCAACTCCATTCTGCTGCGGAGTGTACGGAGCACTAAACTCATGCAGTATACCTCTTTCATCACAAAATTCTTCCATCTTACTGTTTTTGAATTCAGTACCATTATCACTGCGAATTCTACAAATAGGCCTCTGGTACAGATTCTCAATTCTTTTAAACAACGCCATCAAGCTGTCAAACGTTTCGTCTTTTGATTTCAAGAATGAAACCCATGAAAATCTGGAATAATCATCAGTCACGACCAAACAGTAATAGTCTCCTGTAATACTCTTGACATTCACTGGACCGAAAAAATCCATGTGAAGTCTTTCCAAAGGTCTTGAAACTGAATTGACTTGCTTTGTAGGGTGTGACTTTTTCTTCTGTTTGCCTTTAACACAACTTATGCACTCCCCGTCCAGATGAAAACATTTGACATGCACTCCTGTGACCAAATCGTTATGCACCAAGTGATTCATCTTCCTTAGGTGAAAATGCCCCATCTTTCGGTGCCATAACCTTGACTCTTTCTCCGTTGCTCTAGACACAAAACAATGAGCCTGACCCGTGGTTGTAGTAGCTACGCTCATGTCCAACACGTACAGATCATTGACTCTTGGTGCCCTTATGATGATCCATTCCTCAGGTATCACAAATCCCGGTTTCAAGATCAAACATTCTTTGTCAGTGAAATGAGTAGTATACATCCTGTCACATATCTGGGAGATACTCAGCAGGTTGTTCTCCAGCTCAGCGATGTAGTTAACTCTCTCAAACGTGACGATGCCGTTCGATAACGTTCCTTCACCTATGATATTTCCTCCTTGATTACCCGCAAACCCACATAACCACCATTAATGTTTCTCACATCATACAGCAACGCAGTCTTCCCTGTCATATGTCTTGACGCTCCACTATCCATGATCCACCTGGATACAAGTTTTGGAAGATCCTGCACATAACAAATCATCAATTAAACAACTTCAAGAAAGATGCCGATTCATGCTTCGCTAACCAGGAAGCTCCGGCAATTCAAACTATTTAGTCAAACATGGTGTCCACCCAGGCCTCATCAGCCTTAGGTGTAACCTTGACTCTCGCAATTTGAATTTTGAAATTTTCAGCCTTGAGAGCTGGAAAATTTGCATCATAATCAACCGTAATTGATTCTTCAGCCTTTTTCACCTCAGAAGTTGAAACTTTCTTCTCAACTTTTGATTCAATTTTAGGTTTCCACAACTGTTGAGTTAATGCAATCCGTTTGTAAAATATGTCATTTTTAGTTACCAACTTCTTTACAGGTTCGTTTTTCACTTTGAAGTTGTCGATTCTAACATTCTTCTTCTCAACAACCCTTTTCTCAACAATCATCGGTGCTTTACCCTTCACATCAACCTTCTTCTGTTGAACTTTCACAGCTTCAGTCTTAGGCTTCACATAAGTACACTTTCGTGCAATGTGACCAACCTGATCACACCTAAAACAAGTACGAGTATCAGCTACCCGACTCGTGCCTTCAGACTGAGCCTGTGAAGCTCTCTTCTCAAAGAACTCTTTATTAGATTTCGAAAAAATTTGTTTCTCTTCATCAGCTAGTGAACTCGAACTATTCACAAACGTTTTCTTCTCGACAAACCTCTTGTTTGTAACATTTCTTTTCTGATACTGTTTACCCCCCTGATAACCACCCAACCAGTTGTTCCTGTTGTTATTGTAAAAACGTGGTGGATTAATAGATTTCTTGTTGTAAACCTTTTCCTTTTCAAACCTCATTTTATCTTTCTTTTGACACAGACTATTCACCGCTGACAACTCAACTTCAACTAGTTTGAAAACATTTGTCAATTTGTTCATGTTAACATTCTCGATGGAAACTCTGAATCCGAAAACAACTTATCCGAACCCATCATCTTGTATATGACAAGGTTTGATTCTTCATTTAAGTTGTTTTTGGACTGTTGTTTTGGAATGTATTTGTCTAGAAAACACCCATCCTCCTCAGAAGTGTCACAATCCGGTTTTAGCACTTTGTCAACCACACTTTTTACCACATCATTTTGGACACTATCGTCATTGGAAGACGTGAACATGACATCAATGTTCTTAGGAAGTTGCACTTCACTTCCTTCCTCAAGTTCAACCAACCCAGATTCCTTTTTAGTGTAATTATGCAAAATTGGCGGTGGAACTTTGTGAAACCCTACACCGCTACCGTCAGAAAACACATCTTCGCCAGCTTTGTTTTTTCCTATAGGTTTAGGAACAATGTGCTGCAACACAAAGCTTGCGGAGCTATAACTGTTAAGTTTCAGCTGAATTCGCTCATTCTCGATTTCAGCTTCTTGAACTTTAAGTTTCAATTTAGCGATTCCATCCAGTTGTTTATTAATTGATTCTTCTTTTATTCTCACCACAGCTCTCAGATGTCGTTTTCTTTAAACGTTTTACCATTTCGATCATCACTTTCTTTAACAGTGCTTTTGAGTTTTTCAAATTTTCAGAAATCTGACGGTTTTCAAGAATTAACTTTTCATTTTCATTTTTAACCTTTTCATGATCAATTTTATCTTTTTCAATTTGAGTAGTTAATTCTTTAATCCGTTCAGTTGAAGCTCTCACAGTTTTGTCACGACCAAGTATTTGATCCTCAACACTACTGACCTTAGCTGTCAGACTTTTAATTTTCTCACCGTTGAGGTACGTGACAGTGCTACAAAAATTGCATTCTTTGTTGCAATTTTTGCAGTCAGCATTTCCATCGATCTTCTTACCTGACACATTTGTTGACGAATTCGGACTGACCTGGTCTTTTGACTCAGACACAGAGTTAGAGTCTACCTCAAATGCTTTCACAACTAGCACTTTGTCAGCCATTTTTCCCAGGTTCTCTGCCGTCAACTCCTGCGTAGTATCGATAATGCCCGTATCAACCTGCTTTGATTTCTCCGTTTCTTCTTTTTCTATCTTCTCTTTCTCCTCTTTCTCCTTTCTCTCTTTCTCTTTCTCTTCTTCAATCATCTTCTTGGTTGGCGTTCCCCACCATTTGTGTTGCCAATACTCATCCTCTTCTTCGTACTCCTTGATGATGGCTTCTATATCAAGTGTCTTATCATCAATTGCAATGTTGCCATACGGATCAAGGTAGCATTCTTTGTCCGGATCCCATCTTTTTGCTCTTCTTCTTCCAGAAAGATACCAGAAATTCTGATAATTTTGTTTTCTGCAATCATTTTTCTGTATCTATACTTCTGCTCTTCCGTACGGTTATCTTTCCACGGAATAGGTTCATTCTTTGCCATGAAAGCATAACCAACTGCGTCTTCCTCCGGTAGAACCTCTTTGCTCCAATCATACCCCTCATCATCGTAGATCACTACAAGAGCTCTAGATTTGTCTCTGTTATCTTCAGGCTGCTTCAATCTAGGTGGCTCGGATTTATTCTGGTGATAAATCGCCTTCTTGTAGTAATAATCTCTGAAAGGATTTTCTGACTCATCCGCATAAGCATTTCTGCATTCACGTTTGAAGTGACCCTTCTGCTTACACTTGAAGCACATCACTTTGGATTTGTCGAATCCCAACTTTGTAGACGGACCACCGATCGTCTTTCTCCCGGTAATTTCCATGAAACGCTGAGCACGTCGAACAGCACTCGCCATCGCCCAACGAATGTCGATCAGCTCCATTTCTTCGGGATCTATCTGATCGTAATCTTCTTTCGTTAGATTTGTATTCCCAATCTTACCAGCCACGAGCCCTTCATAGGATTCTAACACAGACGCCAAAAATACCATCTGTTGTTTAGCCGACTCCTCATCAAAATTCTGAGCATTCTTCAAATCTATCGCGATGTTGCATGAAAACTTTGCATCAGAACGATTTGCAGAAGATGAAGATCCACTGTGATAACCACTGTGACTTCCGCTGCTTTGACTGCTTTGACTTTCTTTGCTTGCTGATGATACATTCTCAGCTGAAAATGCAGTCTTTGGAGAAGTTGCTTTTGGCATCATGCTTTTTGGATAATAGAGATCCAAATTCTACTGATAAGAAGAGTGATTGACTTTGTATGTTTTCTTCAGTTCCAGCTCGTGACTTTCAAGTCTCTCAATCACCAAATCTGGAGTCAAATCTTTAGGAGCAATAGTGTTCTTCAACATAAGCGCATAATATCTCCAATCCATTTCGTCTGGTAATGAATCGAATAGTTTGTCAACTAGTTCTTCATCAGAAAACTTGATTTCATGTCTTGCTAATTCCAACTTCAGATGACCGAACCTTTCTATCATTTTACAAACCGATTCATTCTTAAGACATCCAAAAAGATCAAATTCTTTTCTAAGAAGCTTTCGTTTGTTTTTCACAATTTCCGTACTTCCTAGACATTTCTTTTCAAGCTTTTTCCACAAATCTTTCGCATTTGAATAGTCTATCAAAGAAATAATATCCTCCCGAACTGATTGGAACAACAAGGCTACACACTTTTGTTCGGCTACAAAAGGTTCAATTTCTTCAGCTGATGATAAAGTTTCTCCACTTTTGTCTCCATGTATGTACCCATTTTTCAGACTTTTCCAACTTGCAAAAGCAAACGCCATCAACCAATCTTCAAATTTTCTTGACCAACGGCTATACTCCTCGATTGCCATAAGCTTCGGAGGTTTGTTGAATGTTCCGAATGCACTCTCGGACTCCCAAGCTTCCTTCTTCTTCTCTTTTGGTTGATTCTCGTTCGTATTGCTCGACGATGTATCATGTTTCCGGAACTTCCCGTGAATGCATACATGTCGCTGAAAGGATTCAAGAAAATATCATCCATTTTTTACTATAGCTGCAAAATCAACCAACACTTAAAAAAAATTTCGAATTTTTGAAAAACGGGACCACAAAAGCGGATCTATTTGTATAGGTGACAGATAAGCGAATCTGTAATGTACAGATAAGCGAATCAGATGAGCAAATTTGTTCGAGCGAACCAAGTAGTGTACGAAAAAGCGAACCAAAGTTTGTCCGTTCGAGCGGACCAAAAACTGTCCGAATAAACGGACCGGATGAGCGAACCTGTCTCTTGAACAAATGAGTGAACCAGAATATGTATGTTCAAGCGGACCTTTATGTGTCCGTTCGAGCGGATCTATCAGTAAAACTGTCTGAAAGAGCGAACCTGATTGGTTATTTCAAGCGAACCTTTTGTGAATAACGAGCGAACCTATCAATTTATGTCCAAAAAGGCGAACCTCTCGATGTTCGAAAAAGCGAAACTAGGTTTTTACCCAATTTTAACCATTTTTAATTTGAGTTTTAACCTGAAACTTTCTAGGGTTTGTTATTAGTATGTTTTACACATTATACTCAATTTTCAGACAATTTCAACCGTAGGAACCACTGTAAACTGAAAAAGTATGAGAGAAAGTGAGTAGAAAAGAGAGATTTCTACAGATTCAAGCTGTAGTAGTTGAACTCCTCGTCTGGAGCTCTGATACCACTTATTGAACCGTTGTTTTGACCCGAAAAGTCAGTCAAGGTAGTTCATCTTCGTATATAAAGGCGGAATCAGTATATATGAAGTTACACAGCTTGTCCTTTCAATTCCAATGCTTTTTATTGCTTTCTGAGACAATTTTGACAGAGTTCCGCTCCAAAAGCATATACACGCATGTCCGCTCAAATGACACAACATCAGGTATATATAGTGATTGTGGTTCGCTCATATGGACACCATATGAGCGGACCTCATAAGCGAACCTACCTGAATGCACAATAAGCGAATCTCCTAGTTCCAATGAGCGGATCTATATACAACTTGTACATAAAAGCGAACCTACTACTTAAAATACATATTTTGACGATCTAGACCCTCTGTTGACCTATCTTGACCTAAGACTTCATGTAGACGTAGTCAACAGACATCCCATGCATCAACAGCAGATAACTGTTTTGCATCGTTTGAATTCGAAAAGCTCCTTAATCGTAAGCGCGCCCATCTCCCTACGACGTTTGATGTTGAAGTTGCCACTGGAAGAACCGTCGCTGTCAATTCTTTCTACGTGATTGTACGCTTGAACTCAACAATCACGTCTTCCCTATCGACCTTATTCCGATGCAGCTCGGTAGTTTTGACATCATAGTAGGCATGGATTTTCTCCGTGAAAAACGTGCTAAAGTTGTTTGCTCTGATAAAATGATTCGCTTCTCACTCGCTAATGGTGATCAATTGTGTGTCTACGGTGAAGTCACATCGAAGAAACTCCAACTCATATCGTGTGTCCAGGCTAGCAAGTATCTCTGCAAGGAATACCAAGCTTTCTTGGCACACATTGTAGTAGCGGAGAAAAAGGAAGTTAAGGCAATAGATAAGGTGCCTATGGTTCGTGAGTTTCCTCTTGTGTTTCCTGATGATCTACCCGGTTTACCTCCGAGTTGTGATATCGACTTTCGTATTGAACTCATTCCTGGAGAAAATCCTATTATTAGAGCTCCTTATCGTCTTGCTCTGTCCGAAATGCGTGAACTCTCAAGTCATCTCCAGGAATTGCTTGACAAAGGCTTTATTCGCCCTAGCACCTCTCCTTGGGGTGCGCCAGTCCTTTTCGTCAAAAAGAAGGATGGGTCGTTCCGGACGTGCATCGACTATAGGGAGTTGAATAAGCTGACTATCAAGAATCGCTATCCTTTGTCTCGAATCGATGATTTGTTTGATCAGTTACAAGGTGCTACGTGTTTTTCGAAGATTGATCTATACTCAGGCTATCACCAGTTACGCATTCAAGAGGAGGATATACCCAAAACCGCCTTTCACACTCGATACTGCCACTACGAATTCGTTGTTATGCCCTTTCGTTTAACCAACGCACATGCGGTTTCGTCATCGTGTTCATCGATGATATCCTGATCTATTCCAAATCAAAAGCCGAACATGCGCAACAACTACGTTTGGTTCTCCAAGTGTGAATTTTGGCTGGAGGAGGTTCAATTCCTCGGTCACATTGCCAATAGTCAAGGTATTCACGTCGACCCCGCGAAGATCGATGCTGTTAAGAGTTGGGTTACACCCAAGAACCCATCTGAAGTCCATTCTTTTCTCGGACTAGCGGGCTATTATCTCCGATTTATCGAAGGATTCTCTAAAATCACCGTGCCGCTTACTTCTCTCATGCATAAAGACAAGCCTTTTGTTTGCGGAACTGAACAAGAGACTGCCTTCCGAACTCTCAAGCATATGCTCTGCAATGCTCCTATACTCGCTTTACCGGACGGAAACGATGCCTTCGTAGTCTATTGAGTTGCCTCGAACCTTGGTCTGGGTTGTATTCTTATGCAACGGGACAAGGTTATCGCTTACGTGTCTCGTCAGCTCAAGATCCACGAGAAGAACTATACAACCCACGATCTCGAGCTAGGTGCAGTTGTTTTTGCGTTGAAGATTTGGCGACACTACCTATACGGTACCAAGTGTATGGTCTTCACAGACCATAAGAGCCTACAACACATCCTCAGCCAAAAAGAACTGAATATGCGCCAACGCCGATGGGTTGAACTTCTTAATGATTACGACTGTGAGATTCGTTATCATCCTGGCAAAGCAAATGTCATTGCCAATGCTTTCAGCAGACGAACCTATTTGCATATTGTTCATAATATCCAAGCCCAACACAACCTCGAAGCTCTTATTCGTGACGCTCAACATGCTTGTTTTACCGAACACACTTTGAAGAAGGAAAGGATTCTCAATGATGGTAACCAATTGGTGAATAAATCGAATGGGATATTCCATTATCTAGACCGAATTTGGATCCCCAAGCGCGCCAACTTACGACAAATTCTGCTAGACGAAGCCCACAAGTCTCGATATTGTATTCATCTCGGTGCCGATAAGATGTACCAGGACCTTCGCTACAATTACTGGTGGCCGGGCATGAAGAAGGATATCGCTATCTATGTTTCGAAGTGCCTGACTTGCTCGATAGTTAAGGCCGAGCACCAAAGACCCTCTGGCTTACTCGTCCAATCCGAGATCCTTATGTGGAAATGGGATAGTACAGCTATGGATTTCATAACGGAACTTCCGCGCACGCCATCAGGTCACGACAGCATCTGGGTTGTCGTTGACCGTTTGACTAAATCTGCTCATATTCTGCCGATACGAGAAGACTTAAGGTAGAAAAAGTAGCCCGAATTTACACCGACGAAATCATCTGTCGACACGGGACGCCTCGTGACATCATCTCTAACCGCGATGGTCGGTTTACCTCGCGTCTTTGGGAAACGTTTCAATCTGCTCTCGGTACTACTCCTAATCTATGTACCGCTTTCCATCCCCAAACCGACAGTCAGATTGAAAGAACGATTCACACCCTTGAAAACATGCTTCGCTCGTGTGTCATAGATTTCGGTGGTAATTGGGACGCGCACTTAACTTTAGTCGAATTCTCGTAGAATAACAGTTATCATTCTAGCATTCAAATGGCACCATTTGAGGCACTATACGGAAGAAACGAGATCGGAAATTACTAGTCCTGCGCTGTTGCAAGAAACGACTGACAAGATCCTCCAAATTCGAGACAATCTGCTGAAAGCTCAGAGTCGTCAGAAAAGTTACGCCGACAGATGCTGTAAGCCCCTTGAATTTGATGTTGGCGATCTCGTACTCCTAAAGGTATCACCTTGGAAGGGTGTGATCAGATTCGGCAAGAAAGGAAAGCTCGCGCCTTGATATGTTGGACCCTTTAAGATTCTGGAAAGGATCGGAAAAGTGGCCTACAGACTCGAACTACCGGAGGAACTTAGCAATGTCCACCCGACTTTCCACGTTTCGAACCTCAGAAAGTGTCTAGCCAAGCAGGATTTACAAGTGCCACTTGAAGATCTACAAGTGGACGAAACACTACACTTCGTGGAGAAGCCTGTCGAGATCATGGATAGAGAAACCAGGAAGCTCAGCCACTCACGCATTCCCATTGTGAAGGTTCGCTGGGAAGGTACATGCAGCGCAGAGTTCACCTGGGAACTCGAAAGTGACATGAAGGCGAAGTATCCACAGCTCTTTATTACGCCTACGCCTTACTTTCGGGACGAAATTCCCTTTAGAGGGGTAGGCTGTAACACCCCGTGTTTTGAAAGTCAAAGTACAAGTCAAAGTCAAAGTCAAAGGAAGAAAAGATTGCTAATTGCGATCTGCCACTCCTTGCTTAACTATTGATTGTACACTTTGACTTGTAATCGAATCTTTTATTTTATTGACTTTAGTTGTATTATGTGGAGTATCTATTAATAATCAAGGTGTAATCACATGTTTAATCGCTAATCGCATCACAATCTCATCGCAACTTGAATTATGCATTCTGGATATTATTTTATGTGTGTGTGCTATTTATGTGCACTTGTGCATGTTCATTTATGTTTTGTTGTGATTATTCGAAAACACAATCACAACTCTATCGCAACTCAATCAAATCGCAAACGCAAGGTTATTCATGATGATTGTATGTTAGATATAGTAAATAGTGACTATTAGTTAAACCTATCGCATCGCTTAATCGGCACTCGCTTAAACATATCACAACGCTCAACACGCAAAACGAAACACCGAAACCTAACTCGCTGGACCACTTCGATCGAATGACCATTCGATCGAATGGTCATCCGTTCGGATGACCATCCGATCGGATGGCCATCCGATCGATGTGCCGTCCGATCCGTCACTTGTGCTCCCCTTTCCTCTTTTGGCAACCTATAAATACACCTGTCACATCACCAACAGTGATGTGACAGCTCCCTGATTCGACCAGCGTGCTCAAGCCCTCCTTTCTCTCGATTTCTCGCGATTCTTGTAAGTTTCCAACTCTAATCTTGTACTTCTATGATTTATACACACTTCTTCATCATTTTCACTTTTGAATCTTCACTTTTAATCGTGAAATGATGTCATCATGGAGTTCTTATGAACTTCAAGATTTGGCTTCATTCCACCAAGAACAACTCAGATCTAAAGGATTTCAACATGTTTAAACACTGATTTCGCAATAAAACTATACATTTTCAAGATTTGGAGTATTGAAAGATGGTTTCTAACTTTCTTTCAACTCTTTTACACTCAATGCACTTAAACCGATAGTATCGGAGCTCATTCAGGCCTTCTACTCGTTTCATAGTGAAGGGTCGGCCCAAGATCTGATTTCTTGTCAAGGAGACAGCTGATTTCGGGTTGAACGCGAACAACCACCACGAACAGTTAACTGACTGGATCAAGCTGATTCCTGTTCAATCGGCTGACTTGGGCCTGATGGAGTTCCTATTGTTTAACACGATTTCATACCGTCTCGATCAAACCGTGAAACTCTCAAACTTAACAAATTTCCAAAACGAGCAAGTCTTGGAACGGATTACCGTCCGATCGGATTGCCATCTAATCGAATGACAATCCGATCAGACGACACAAGATTTCAACACTTAAACATTTTCTAAACTTTCAAAGATCATTAGTATTCAGTCGAATGACAATCCTGCTGTGAACTTGTTATCTGAGAAATGTCACGCCGAACGAATCGCCATCTGATCGAACGACTGTTCGGCCGGACGACCTGAAAGGTAGAGATACTTCTCTGATTTTAAAATGCTACAACGAAAACTTCAAAGCCATCATACACAAACACATCCATCCCAAACGAGTGGCAATCCGACCGAATGGCCATCCGACCAGATGACCATCCGAACGGATTGTCATCCGACCGAATAACCATCCGTTCGGATTGTCATCCGATCAGATGACCTTTCATCACTTGTCACACTTGCACCAATTTACGTGCCGCTCATCGCTTATGCTATCATTAACTGTTCAGGCTAATCTCTCAGCGCTCCCTTCAATCCAAGAGAGTGTTTATTTAGTAAACACGATCTGTGAGTATACTCGATCCCTTTTTGCTTTACGCACTTTTGGGTGTTACATACGTTACTTATTCAAATCACAATCTACACAGAACGCAAACGCTTTTATACGGTGATTGTTATTGCATGTTATACATGTTACTTGATGAATGCTTGTATGTTATGTTTACACGGTGATTGTTGCCTGACACCTTAGCAACGATAGTACTATAGTTTCGACTCAGCACCTGTCGTGAACGGGGGTTGCTAAGGGTATTTTTTCACGTGTCATAGTGGTGATATGTGTTGCGCTCTCTACAACTCGCAGTCACGTCTGTGCATATTTCATTGTTGATAACCTACTAGCTTCACTTTGCTACATGTTACGCTGGTTATGCGTAAATGCTTTTAGATTCTATTATGCTATTAAACTTGTATGCTCACCTTTACACTATGTGTATTGACTTTATTTTAACGTATGTGGCAGGTGTTTAAGATGCTAGTAATGCTGTGCTTTGGTGAATCAAGCTAGGGCTCTAGTTATGTCACGCTAAATCTGAGTTGTCGGAACAGTGCTTATTTTTGAGACAATTATTTCTAATAACTATTTTATTTGGATATGTTGCGGTATGGGACATGACGTTTAAATATCTGGTAATTAATAATTGTTATGGATACTCATGGACAATTTTTTTCACACAGTGCCGCGCCACGATGATTCCGCCATCAGTTGGGGTGTGACAAATGATGTAGAAAGCCTTGGCCACCTGAGTAGCATCTCCAATAAGGGTCCCATCATCCAAGTACCACGTGAAAAAGAAGCTTGCAGCGATCTCTGATTTGGAGGACAAGAGGGTGTAAAACAAGGGAAAAAAGGAGAGGCTCTAAAGGATCCCCCTGCTGAACCCTTGTGGAAGACCAAATATTATCATTCCCCACATAAAGCTTAGTTGGTTGCCCGTATAAAAAATCAACCTAAGCAGGGATGGATGGATACATTTTCCTTACCTCATTTACAAGAACAGTTCTTTCCACAAGGTTAAAGGCATTCGAGAAATTGACGATAAGCATATCTAACCACCCATCTCGGTGGTGCGTAGTTAATAACCAGTTCGCACTATGAAGAACCGCCTCAGCCCCATTTAGAACCCCGACCCCAAACTGAAAGAAACCAAGATATTTGGCCATATCCTTCCCCACCCCCTCAATCGCTACCTTGGAGACCACTCTCCTCCAGATCAAACCCGTTGCAATAGGCCTAATCCTATTATCGGGCTTGAGAAGGGGCGTAAGGGGAGCAGATGAAACAAACTCCGCCAAACTCCTCGGACATCCCCCCCCCCCGCAAAAATAAGGTAACCACAGCTAAAATCACCCTGAGCAGACTAACCGCAATCACAGACCCTTCCCCACAAAGGACGTCCAAAAGGTGTTGAGCCCTCAAACCATCTCTCGCACTTGACGTCCCTTTAGGGAAAGATTTGATACACCACTGTCGGTCTCCGCTACAAGGTTAGGCTTTGACGGTAGGAAAGTGGGCATGGTCGGAGGGGGCATGCAAAAGTGTTTATCCACGAGAGCCATCATAGTTTTCTTATCAAGTGGTGCGACCCCAAAGGACCTTAACCGCAATGGTAAAATGACCATCGGCAACCTTACGTAAACAAAGCTTTTTTTATCAGACATTTTCTTAAAACCCTCCGGACCCTCCTTCACAAGTTGAGCAAACAAAGACTGAATGCGAATACCAAACCCCTAACGGTCACCCCATTGGGACAACGCCCGCTGTATACTGAGACATTGACCATTTTTCCTGTTGCCCGACCTCTTATCCTGGCGGCTGACCGACGTAAATACACGCAAGGTACACCAAAGCTGTGGTTAAGGCTTGGGCAAACACCATGTGACAACTAAAGGGGATGCTCTTCGCAGTTTTAATAGGAAAAGAGAAAACTCGGTCAAGGAGAGCAACATTAACACATACCTCTCTAGACAGGGAAGCCTCCGATGCGACACACAGTCTAGGGACTCCCACAATAAAACCCACTTCACCCACTTCCGTTGGCACAAACCGAACAACCCGATCTTCATGGTGACACCCCCGCCGGAAAGAATGAAGGCACATGCACTCCCAACACAACCATTGTTCAGACAACCTAAGGACTTCACAAACAGAGGTAAAAAGATTGGGGTCTTCAGCAATGGCACGCCTTAAAGTATCTTTCTATCACCTGAACCAAAATGGTAATGTTTAATATGAGTTATAAGCCTTGGGATCCCCTTAGACCCAGCAACCCCATCGGGGCAACAATGGAACCCCTTGAAGGGGCAAGGCCAAAAACCATTCGACATTGCCTAAAAAACCGAAATGATAACAACTTCAGCCAAGACACTAAGGCAATGTCTCCACCCAAACAAGAAAAAAAACGGAACCAGAGCTAACATTCGATGGTTCAAAGGCTTTTTGAACCCGAGCTCATTGAAAACTTACTCCGAGCATTTCATCGAACACCTTGTGGACGCAAACCCTACAAGGAAGCGAACACCCCACCTCTCTGACCTATAGCTGTAGCAAAAACCCCACAATAGATCGAATTAAGAAACAGTAACAATATATCAAGATAAATTTATCTAACAAAGATATTAGATCTGAATAAGAATCGACGAAAAATGGAACCATAGAAAGTGATTTCCGAAACAGTAGGCGTTGAAAAAGAGGTCAATTGATAGGAAATCGAAAGAATCCGTGGAATTTTAGAACGAAATTAGGGTTTGCAAATAGAGGATTGATGAAAAGAGGAACACAAATGTCATGGTCGAATTTGTTACGGCTGTAGCTTCTTTCTCTAGAAAATTAGATGTTAGGACTTGAACAATTAAGAAGAAGTTTAGAATGCGTAGAGGAAAAAGTTTACTTGGTCTTCGTCGGAGCACAGGTCATCGGATTCCGGTGCAGCAGGAAGTTATAACTTTGAGCAAATGCTAATTTTTTAAGTAAAGTGAAATTTTCCCTTTTGTGGTTTGGTAGTGGGATTAACATTAAACCTTCACGCTTGTTTTTCGTTATCTAAGTAGCTGTCTTATAAGCCATTGGGGGTGGTGGCTCATTAGTAAAAGCAAAACCTTTAAGCACTTAAGATTGGGAGGGAGGGGTATTGGATTCAAGTCCCACAGACGACATGGATTAAAAGAAAAATTTGATGTTCAAAAAAAAACTTGTGTTATAATAATATAACACTTTGTGGCCCAACCAACAACTATCCATTACGTCATTGTTAAATGTGGTGCTGAAACTACTAATTATACCCACCTCTCTGTAGGATTGAAGTTCGACCTAAATGAGTCGATCAGAAGAGTTCTAATCCAAACCAAAGGCGGAATTCAATGATTCGGACATGATTGTAGCTTGTTTAACACTAGGAATCACTTTAACTGTCTTTTAGATTGATTTGAAAGCTTTTACAGATAGTTTGACACTTCGGCAGCACCTCAGTTCCGGAATCTCAACTGTTACAAATGAAATCACAAGCTCACCTATATATAGTAGATCCAGATGAACAAGCACTTCCAGTTCGCACGAACTGGTAAACCCAGTTTGCACGAACTCGTCAGTTCGTGTGGACTGGCTTGTTTTGAGCTGTTTTCTGTTTTTCTCGAACTACATGACTTGATTTATCAACTCTATTACAAGACTCGATACAAGACGAAGTTGACAGATATATGCACCAACAGACTCCCCCTTGGATGTTGACGAAGTGTTCAGTATGAGTCTTCAGTCTTGATCAGTCTTCTCGCTCTCTTTCCAAAGTATCAAACACTGTAAGCATCCTTCAATCTTCTCTCTTCTCTCTCTTGCTCATCAGCATCAGCAGTTAAATTCCCCTTGGATGTTGATCTTTCAATCTTCAAACTCCCTTTTGCTAACAGACTCTCCCTTAAGTTGTTCCGGTATCGCAGTCTAACATAGCTCTCGTTCTAGAATCGTAACCTGGGTCAAACTCTGCTCAGGCTTAGATACGGGGATCTGCACAAATCTCTACCCAAAAGTAAGATTTTTATTTACAACAATTTTAATCACTGCTAACCACTTGTGATCGAAACATTTAAATTTGGACCATTTAGTCTTTTCAAAATAAATTATCATTTCAAAACAAACTCTCCCAACCCGGTTGTTCATCATGTTTAGCAGTCGGAATTTTGAAAATCAGCTTTTCAACATCAGCTGTCGAAAATAATATGAAATGTAATCTTTTTGATTTTTCAAAATTTTATGCTAAACCACATTCTATTTGGATTTTTGTTTTTAATGAAAAGCAGTAAAGAAATATTTACAGACAATATTTTTGAGAGTTTGTGCCAGAGGATCATATCAGTTTTTGAGACAAATCACTAGCACCGTTGAGCTTTAAACACTTTAAGATCTAAACGATTCACTTAGATTGTCAGTATATTGATCCACTTAAATTTTCACACAAAATTCAATTGATTCGAGATACGAGATTAGTGTTTTAAGCACTTAACTTATTCGCGTGTCCCACCTCAGAATATACTCCCGTATCCAGACTCCTATATTCGGTCTTACAGGTGAACGTACACTAATGATATCTGTAAACGGGTAATGCGAGACTATGAGAGCTCAGGTTAGAACTTCCGTTCCGACAAAGAGATGATGGCTCGTCTTTTAGGTGTGTCCCGTTTGGGGATCTTTTCTTCAACAGCACATGATTAGCATTTTTCAATGTTTCATCATTTTTATGCTGAGGGTGGGCTTTATGATTAAAGCAGTGCAGTGTATTATACGAGGACTAGGCTATTGCTTCCGCAAAATCAGAAGTCCTAGTATAATTCCCCAGATATCATCACGCACAAAGACTAGTATGTCAGAAATAGAGAGCCTTTCAAACAAGATTTCAAGGGTTACCTATATATCCGAGAGATGTTCCCCACGAAATAAGTAAGTATCTATATTTAGGTTTATATCTCGAAAACAATCTACTAAGCGTGTAAAAACCTACTGGCATATCATCAGTGAGACCGTTTATCACATTTGACTTCCCAATTTTTTGGTATGCTGTGATAGTCCACTAATGTACTATATTTCCCCTTTTTCACAACAAAACTCATTTTGATTTTTCAATGTTTTTGGTTTTTAGATTTTATCATGTTTTTTGGATTTTTTCAAATTTTCAAAATTTTTATTTTTTTGCTCCCCCTAAAATCAAAAATATGTTTCAGTTTTTGATTTTCTGGGAAAATTTGAAAATAAACGCAATAAACTGTACAAATAAACTGACAAACTGATGTCAATTGCTTCAATTCGCCATTATCTTGGCATAAACAATCAGAACTCCCCCTGACAACAAACTATTTTCCCATTATGATTTCAAAACACTTAAGTTTGTTCTAATCAAAATGGTTTTTCCGGAAAATTAGTTTGTGGGGTTTCATCACATTGTTTTCTCATTACCACTTGTAGGTTCACTTTTCCTTTTCTTTCACCACTTGTAAAATCTAACACTTGTAGGTTTTTTCACAAAAAACATTTTTTTGAGAATGATGTCGATTCATGCTCCACGATTACCAACTTGGGAGCTCCGGCAAGTCCGGATTTAATTTTTAAAGAATCTCACCCATGTCTGAGGAATCATGGGTGAACCATCCTCATTCGGTTTAACAATTTTTGATTCATAAAACTCTTTTACTCCTTTCACCTTTCCATCGGTCATCTTACCAAAAATATGTAACACTTTTCCGTTAAAAGCTTTTTCAGCATCAAATTCTTTCTCACCAGCAAAGAATTGATCTGAAATCTCAATCTTACCAGCTTTTGATTTCAAATTTCCGTTTGACAATGGTGGAACGTTTTCATCATCCATTGTTGGAACGGAATTTTCATTTTTTGGCACAACAGATGGCTCCTCTGACATTGACGTGTCTGATTCATTACCAGAACTATCATCTAAATTTTTAACAACCCATTTTTGTTTGTTCAAATTTGATCTTCTTTTGTAAAAATGTTTCGAACTTTCACCAACTTCGAAAGTCGAATTTTTGAACTCTGTAAATTTTTCTGTTGGTTGTTCCTTTTTATCAACACATTTCTCTCTTAATTTCGAGTCAGAAGAAACTCCCTATTTTGTGTTGGTGGACTTTGGGCAATTTCAAGCAATATGTCCAACTTCTTGACATTTGAAACAGGTTCCTCTTTCAACTCTTTGTTCGGATTTGTTGGGATTGAACCCTGCCAAAGGAACAGATAATAAAAGCCAAAATTGGATCAGAGCAATGGATCCAGAATAAGCAGATGTTATGCATACAAGTCTCTCCCTTTGAAAGTGGTTTCAACATCTGCTGACCTCCTATCCACTGATCATACAAACTGCTGACCTATAACTGCTGATCAAGTCAAAGACTGATGAAGAACTAAAGCTCTACTGCCCAATCTACTGCCTTGGTTCAAGCACTGCTGATCATGACAAGTACTGCTGGGTTCACAGCAGTGGAAGGATGCAACAGTTGTTTTGTTTACTTTATGTAATGAAATGTAATATCAGTGGTTAGCATAGCAGTGTTGTATAAGTCAGAGGTTAGAGTTTGTTAGGAGGTTAGATGTCACTTTCATGGTGGCGTCAGCTTAGATGCTCAGTGGTTTGTTGTGTGCCTATAAATAGAACAGTGCTCTGTACTGTTCTATTAGCTCTTCACCATCTTCTTCCTGCACGAACAAATTACTAAGCTCGGCTGAGGGGGAGTTTGTAAGCATTTCTCCTGTTTGAAAATGTATGTTTGAAAGCATTTCTCCTGTTTCATTGGGAAAAGTTTGCTTCCATTTAATTTCCGTCGCACTACTCTTTCATTGTTCATCTTAATTCAAACACAAATCACAATCAATCCAAACTCAGATCCTAACAAGATTCTTTCAACATATTCTTTTTCCTTTCAGCGAGAAACTCCTTGTTTGATTGTTTCCAGAATGATTTCTCCTTCTCTTCTTCTGAACTTGCTCCTAAAACAAATTTAGTTTTTGATTTATAAATTCTCATTTTTATGATTTTATGGTGGAATAAAACCTAATCCTTTCTTTTTGAAATTACTGTTATGGTTTGGTTTCTTTCGATAACCCGAACCAGAATTGTAACCCTTTTTCTTGTTCAATCTTTGTTGAACTCTTGAAGTGTATTTTAGGTTTTTCATTAAGATTTACATCTTTTATTTCAGAAATATTAATTTCTGTTAATTTGAAAACCTTATTAATCATTTCAGTTTTAACACTTCTTATTGGAAATTCCTCATCAGAAAATTATTTGTCGGAAAATAACTTATCGTTGATACTGATAGTTTGTTCGTTTCATTTGAAAACATAGCAAGGTTTAATCACCATTAAAGTTGATTAATCAGTGCCGTAAAACAACCAGGATGACGTCACAATCACAAGATGATAAAAATAATATTGGCTCTCTTTTCAAACCACCCATGCTTAAACGTAATGAATACAACATCTGGGAGAGAAGGATGGGTCACATCCTTGCTCAACAGAACACTGGATGTTGGAGGTCTGTTGTTTTTGGTCCTCATGTTCCTATGGTGCCAAGTGCTGATGATGCAAAGAAGTTCATTCCTAAACCAACTGAAAACTATACTGAAACTGATTTTCAAAAGTTCAAACTCGATGCCAAAGCATTTAACATCATAGCATTTGCATTACCAAATGAAATTTATGCTGGGCTATTACATTGTAATAGTGCCAAAGAATTATGGGATGCATTGAAGGAACAATTTGGGGGAACGGAAGAGGTTATTGAAAAGAACAGGGAAATTCTGAATCAGCAGTATGAAACATTTTGTCACATCAACGGCGAATCATTAACCCAACAATTTGAACGTTTCAGCTATCTCATTAGTGAACTAAGGCTTGTTAAAGTTACATTTCCAAATGCAACTCAAAATAGCAGGTTCCTTAGATCACTACCTGAAAAATGGGACACAATTACTTTTGTCACCAGGAATTCAGCTGAGTTCAAAGATCTGACCCTGACCCAACTCCATGGTAGACTCCTGACCTATGAAAGGTTGTTAAACTAGAAAAGAAAGTTGCAAGAGTCTGGTAAAGTTGCTAATGACTATTCATTTGGCAGCACAGCTCTTTTCGGTTAGGAAGAATCTAGCAGCAGTAGTAAGGATTAGAGTTATGATCATTTTATTGACATAACTGCTGGTGGAAATTTTAACAGCTCTGATTCTCACTCTGCAAGTTATGCTTTCACTGCAAATTGTGAAAACCAGATGTCAGATAACTTGTGCTTTGAACTCAATGATTTGCAACATTTTGATCCCACTGACTTAGAAGAGATGGACATTTTGCATCAATTGGCTTTGCTTAGTGTTAGAACAAGCAAATTCTACAAAAGAACAGGGAGAAAATTCCCAGGGCTTCATGGGAATTTAAAAGTGGGGTTGGATAAGTCAAAAATCAAGTGTTACAAGTGTAATAGGCTAGGTCATTTTGCTAGGGAATGTAGGAGTCAAACCACTGGTCCAATAATTACTCATCCCAGCTCAAACCCTAGACCACAACAACAAAGCACTGTGCACTATACCCAATATACCCCTGCAGCACATGTTAACTCTGCTCACTATGCTACAACCCCTGTGCCTGTGCATTATGTTCAAACCACTGTTCCACAAATTCAGTATGTTCAAGCCCATGTCCCTTAGGCACAAGTGCAACCTGTTGCACCTCAACAAGCTGCTCCAACAGTTGTACAACCAGATCAACAAAGTTTCTTTACCCAAGGCTTTGTTCACTGGAGCAGCATGCCTGATGAGCTTGGTGATGAAAATTTTGCACTCTATGCTTCTAATGATAATTTTAATGATGAATTTTGTTTGATGGCATTAGAGTCAATACCAGAAGGGGTTGAACTGAAGGAGAACAACTAAGTGCTGAAACAGTGGATGAAGTTGCTGAAGCAGTGGTTACTGCAGTTGCTGGTGGTGCTGGGAGAAAATTCAGAAACCCAGATTGAACCACTGTCTGACCCTTGATCCAAAGAAGACACAGAGAAAGAGGAAAAGAAGAAAGCTAGTGGGGAAGAAGTTAGAGCTGATGAAGAAGATGATTATCAATGTGATTGTGCCATGATGGCTGCTGCTAAGGTATCACCTCAAGTTCTTGAAAAACTGTGTTCAGACAATTGTATTATTTCATTTGCTAACATTAAAGAGGTAAATGAAAATCTTAGGGATAAAGTTTTGTCTGACGAAGTCAAATTTGAAGAGTAGAGCATAACCAAAACTTAGGGATCAGCAGTCTCAAAGAAGAGCAGAGCATAACCAAAACTCAACTCCAAACTATGGTAGAAAAATACCAAGTTTGTAAAAAGGAGTTAGAGTCTACCCAGATCACCTGTGAAAGATGGGTAGAATCTTGTAAAGGGTATGAGGTTATGCTTGAGAAACAGCTTAAAAGCAATGTGAAGTTTGGTATAGGACATAGAAAATATGATGATCTTGTAAACACTGCTGAAAAACAAGCTGGTTCATCTGAAATGATACCAACCACCAAAAATGGCCAAGAGGTTAAAATAACTGACAAACTTGGTAATAAAATTACTCTGGAAAGATCTGTGTGATCCTCAACCTTTGAGGAGATTGAGAAATACCAGTTTAAACCCACATGGTCTGATGAGTGTGATATCCTGGAAAACTTTAAACCAATGGATTTTGTTGGTGCATACATCTGTCGACTTCGTCTTGTATCGAGTCTTGGAGTACATTGTATAGATCATGGCACGTTTTACGAGAAAATAGGATAGTTTATGTTGTTAACATGTTGATTTCGCTCCTAGGGTCACATGTGGTGATTTCGCCCGAAATCACATTATTTTGATTTCGCTCCTAATAGTCCTGTGTAGTTTGGGGTGAAATCAAAACCCTATATATAGGGTCATGTTGAGCGAAATCAGTAGGCAAGACCTTGTATTCCACGCCGAAGTGCTGCCGGTGTGAAGACAGAGTGTATTCACGTTCTAATCAATACAATCAGTAGTTATAGTGAAGAATCAGTTGTTTCTAAGTCAATTACTTGTTTTCCGTACCTGTAATTGATCAAAGCTCCTCTGAATGACTCATTCGGGTCAAGATCACGATCCTAGAATTGGTATCAGAGCTCAGGAGCAGGAGTTCTGCAGAGATTAGCTGGAATTTATCAAATTTTCTTACTTCTACACCTTCTTTCTTCACCAGAACGAGATTTAACGGTCAAAACCTGCTCAATTTTTCACAGACTATCGAAAATTGGACATAGACAAACCCTTGAAAGTATCATAGCTAAAATCGGACTAAAAATGGACAAAAATGCCCTCCGAGCTGATTTCGCTCAAACGGACAACTTCTGATTTCGCTCGAGACAGTCTAGTTTCGCTCCAAAGTTGGGTCTGATTTCGCTTCTGGGATTCAAAGGTTGAGGTTTCGCTCCGAATTAGTGGTTAATTTCGCTCCAAGTTACCAATTTTGGAATTTCGCTCCAAAGTTCAGTGTAATTTCGCTCTAAACTGCAAATCAGGTGATTTCGCTCCAGAAGGTTGTGTCTGATTTCGTTCCTAAGGATTGTCTGGGATTTCGCTCGAAGCTGCAATCTGTTAATTTCGCTCGAAAGTGAATGTTTTTGAAATACGTACATTGAAAAATGGATAACGAGTTTTACAACGCGTTTGCAACTTCGTCTACTCCGGCAGTCATTGCTCAAGCCATGAATTTGGAAAATGAGACGGGAACTACACAAAAGCCCCCGAAACTGATGAGCATTGAAGAATACTACGGGTGGAAAGACAGATCCAAAAATTAGGTTCAGGCAAACCATCTAAGGTCTTGGGAATGTATTCTGAACAAATATGTGCTGCCTCGAACAGATTTGCAGGTTATCAAAGATCTATCAGAGTTTACTGATCAAGAACGGATTATGTACAAAGCTGAGATGATGATGATTAGTCTGCTTCAACAAGCCATCAAAGAAGATATCTTCATACTCCTACAGCATGACAAAACATCGAAATCGATATGGGATGCTTTTCGTGTTAAGTTTGAGGGCAGTGAGAATATGATAAAGAGCAAAAAGGCACTGCTTAAGAAAGAGTTTGATCTGTTTAGCAGTCTACCAGGAGAAGACACAAAGAAGCTGATTGAACGCTACTGCCACTTAGTGTGATCCATGTCAATGCTGAGTATTACTAAAGATCATGAAGAGTGGGTAGACAAGTTAGCCGATGCGTTACCGTAGAAAGAGTGGGGAACGTATTTGATGATTCTGAAGAATACCGGGGTTTATGATGGGTTAACGATTTCTCAGTTTATAGAAAAGATCGAGAGTCAGGATTTGGAACAGCAGAAGATCTCTAGGATGAATAGTCCAAGTGGTCAACAGGATGTAAAAATGTACTATAAAGGTAGTGTTCCGGTTCCAGAATCTGAGAGAAATCCTAAAATCCTGACTGCATTTAGTGTTGGGGATTCAACGGAAAAGGTTGATCAGGGTTCAAACAACAGCAACAGTGGATTCTCATCATTTCCAAGTGTCAATCCGAAAGAGTCAACTACGAGTTTCCATTCTCAGAGCACAAAAACTGGAAATGGTTATGTGATTCAATGTAACATAGCTTTGAGTCTTCCAGAAGGTCAAAGTTTTTCGGAAGAAACTGCTAAAGACCACATGGCTTTACTCGGTTCTGTGCTTCTCTCATATGAAGGTCTAGTTGCTGGTCGGATCGGGAATCCTATGCTCACAAAGGAGGATTACGATCAGATAGACGCCGAAGAGATGGAACTGATGGATATCAAATGGTGTCTCGCGAGTGTACTCAGACGAGCTGAAAAGTTCAAGCTTATTACTGGGAGAAATGACTTTCTCGATGCTCATGTTTCTACTTTAGGTTTTGATAAATCTAAAGTTACTTGTTTTCGATACAGGGAGAAAGGTCATTTCAAGAGAGAATGCAAAAACAGGGAAGCTAGTGGAGCTCAGAATCCGTTTGGAAAAGACAATTACTACCGGAAACCCATTTATCAACAGGTTGGTCAACAGCAAGAACCACAGGTGGCTCATGGTAGAAAGATTGAGGATTCAAAGAGAGCATGTTTGGTGGATTTTAACTGGAACAACTACATATCACCAGAAAGCAAAGCATGTTTAGTCGATCAAGATGATGAAAGACTACCTGAAGGATTCAGCTGGGATATGTTTGCTAATAAAAAAGGAGAATTCAAAGCTTTCATCGCTAAGATTGTTAGAGAACCAGACATGTTTGCCACATGGATGAAGTCTATTGGTGAGAATGTGAAGAGTGTGGACGGAGAGTCTGTTGTTTCTGATGAAAGTTCATTAAGTGCTGATGAAAGTTCACAGAGTTCAGATGAAAGTGTACAAAATGATGTTGGTTCAGAAAAAAAGTTGCCTTTGATCAAACACCATCAGATTGTGGTTTATCCAATGATAGTTCTGAAAAATCTGTACAGTTTGATCAGTCACCAGTTGATGATAGTAGTGATGATGAGGAAGAGAAACATATAAATGTTGCTAAATCTCATCTTTCTCCTGAAAGTTTTCATTTCTATTTTGCAGATCGCTTGGAGAAACTGAAGGAGAAAAGAGCTGCAAAAGAATAACAAGAATTGAAGGCTAAAAATGTTGTTCAGAATGAGAATGTTGAAAGTGTTACAGAGGAGATGGTTGAGACTGAGCAGGTGAAAGTAGAAGAAAAGGTGACCGAAGCAGAAGAAGTGGTTGAAGTGGTGAAAACAATCGAAGTTGAAAAGATTTTTGAAGTCATCAAGCCTTGCACGAAGTGTTTGGAAGCATGCAAGGAATGTGCAGCAAAAGACGATGTAATTGCTGAGTATGAAAAGAAGAAGGAGCAGTTGCTATTCAATCTAAACTATGTGAAAGAATCTTATGATGTTTTGAACAAAACAGTGACAGGTCTTGAAAAGACAAATTTTGAAAGAGAACAAGCACTAACGATGATGAATGCTGTGATGATGACAAAGCAGAAAGCTATCAATTTCTACATCGAAGAAAGTGCTAAATGGAAGCAAGAGTTGGAGACAGAGAAGATAGAAAATGAGAGAATTAGACGTTTATTACAAAGTTATTCTAGTTCTGATTATCTCATTGATCGCATTTATCCGACTGTTGCAGGTATGGAAGCTTTTCAAGATGACAAGCCAAAGAAGAAAGATAGTGGTAAGAAACCGACTGTTAGCTATAACAAGTGGCCGCCTCCGATCTGGGAAGGTTATTCTCCTAGAAAACCAAACGAGGAGCAACTTGAAAAAGCAGTCAATATAAAGCTAAAAACCGACACAACTGATGAATTACCAGAAAATATTGATGTCACGTTCACCTCGTCTGATACTGATCATGAGTCTGAGTTAATCAAAAAGGTGGTCGATCAGGTGTTGGATACTGATGAGGAGTCCGAGTCAAAATCTGAGTCTGGAGGGTCAAGTTCATCAGTCAACAGTCAAAAGTCGTTGGTTAAACGATCTTACAGTAAAGAATTTTTATTATCAAAGGCAAATTTGGATGATGAAACATTTGAAGTTGCATACACTTTAAATGATTCTGACAAATTATACTCTAACAAAGAGTTTCCAATAAAAAGTGTTTGTTTTGACATGATCAAAAGGTTTTCAAAATGACAGAAATTAATATTTCTGAAATAAAAGATTTAAATCTTACTGGAAAACTTAAAAAATAAACTTCAAGAGTACAACAACGTTTAAACAAGAAAAAGGGTTACAATTCTGGTTCTGGTTTTCAAAAGAAACCAAACCAAAATCGTAGCTACAAAAAGAAAGGTCTTGGCTTTATTCCACCAGAAAATCATAAAAATTTGAAAAATTCTAAAACAAAAACAGAATTTGTTTCAGGTGGGAGTGCTGAAGATGGACAGAAAAAACCATTCTGAAGACAGTCAAATCAGGAGTTTCTTGCTAAAAAGAAGAGGAATGGAACTGGAGTGTTTCATCCAAAGGAAACTCGAACATGTTTCAAGTGTAATGAAGCCGGTCACATTGCATGGAACTGTTCAAAGAATATCAAGAAAAAACAGGGAGTTTCTAAAAAGTTGAAAGAAAAAGTTGTTGATGTTGAACCTCCAATCGAGAAATTTAAAATTTTTGAAAACTCAACTTATGAGATTGGTGAGTGTTCTAAAAACAATTTTTACAAAAAGAAAGAGAAAGACAACCAAGTGTGGGTTGCTAAAAAGTTAGATGAGAAAGTTGGCAATAAATCTGGTTCCACAAAGCCAGAAGAGCCACAGGTTGAGATGAAAAATTCAGTGAATGATGATGAGTTTCCATCACTGAAATTTGATGAGGTTAAACAGAAAGTGGGTAAGGTTGAAATCTCGAATCAGTTTTATACCGAGAAAACTAAGTTTGATGTCGAGAAAACATTCAATGGGAATGTTAAGAAAATTTTTGGGAAAATGCTTAATGGGAAAGCAAAGGGGGTTAAAGATTTTTATGCAACTAAAAAGGCAACTTACAACCCTACTGCGCAAGAATTGAAAACCATCAAGTCTGAAAAGACTTGGATGGAAGTTTGTTTTCCTTGAAGTCTTAGGACAATGTCAGAGATCACAAATTTGTAATCGTGGATCAGGAATCGGCATCATTCATGTTTAATGAGTTTTTATGAAGGTTTTTGATAGTGTACAAATGTTACAGGTTGAATGACTACGCCGGAGCTTCCAGGTCGGTAAGTGTGAAGCAGGAATCGACATTGTAGGATCACGTTCGGCCCTGTTTGAGTCGATCAGAAGAATTCCTATCCAAATCAAGAGGCGGAAACTAATGATTTGGTGCTATTCTAGCTGGATTCACTTTAAACTTGCTGTTTTATTGATCAATCACAAGAATACACGTTCTGACAGCACTTCGGCAGCACTTCGTGGCTCACCGGAAGAATACACCGTAAACTATATGTTCTATGTTCGCTTGAACATCCATTATTTATAGCCTGACAGGTTTCGCTTATACGTACATGCACGTATAAGCGAACCTAACACTCTGACAAATAAGCGAACCTGACCTAGATATTGACACATGAGCGAACCTAGCTAAGAACACATAAGTGAACCTATTCAAAACATGAGTTTCTAGGTTTTCGTGTCATGTCTAATCTATCTAACTCTAAGACTCGGTGAAAGATGTAGTCGACAGATGTAAGTGCATCAACAAACTCCCCCTCGGATGTTGACGGAGTCTTCGAGTCTTCACAAATGTCAATCTACAGCCTCTATCAGTCTTCGATCTTCCTCTGAAATATCTGTCATTGCGAGAATCCTCGTTCTCTTTCTTCATTATCAACAAACTCCTCTCTCTCGAATGTTGATCCGGTGTCTTCAGACTCCCCCTCTCAAATAGCTGGGTTCGTAGTCTGGAATTCACAGCTTCATTCTCAGATCGTGCACAAGCTTCCAAGAGGTTCAAGATCGATACCTGACTTCATTTTCTCTCAGGATTATTATCTGGCAAATGTTCACCTTTACAATCTCTGTTCAACCATAAGTTTCCTCAAAGATTAAATCTTTTCAACAATTTAGAATCTATGCTGGTAAATTACATTAATGATTTTACATTCAAGATCTTTCACTGACACTTTTCAAACAATCTTAACAATCATCACAAACACTCTTCCAAACCTGTTCTTCAAGTTTAGCACTTTGAATTTTGAAAATCAGCTTCTCAACACCAGTTGTCGAAAACTTTTTGAAATTTCCAAAACCTCTTGAAGACATTAAGAAAATGTAAAAATGAAATGTTTACACACAATATTTTTTGTGAGTTCGTGCAAGAGGATCATATCAGTTCTTGAGACACATCACCAACACCGTTAAGCTTGATTACATATTAAGTTCTAAACAATTAACCTAGATTGTCAGTATATTTGTCCACTGAATTTTCACACAGACTTCAATTGATTCGAGATACGATATTAATGTTTTAGAAACTAAAACTTAATTGTGTATCACTCCACTTGAATATACTCCTGTATCCAGATCCCAATATTCAGTCTTACAGGTGAGTATACCACAGTTGATATCTGTAAAGGGGTAATGTGCGAGGGCCGTGAGAGCTCAGGTCGATACTTCCGTATACGCAGAGAGATGACGGCTTCGACTTTTGGTGGGTCCCCTTTAGAGCTTCTTTTGTTTCAACAGCAAAGATTATCAATTTTATTGTTTAATCATATTGCTGAGGGTGAGCTTATATTTCAAAGCTTTTTGCAGAAAGTATTATTCGGGAACTAGGTCAGTATTTCCATACAGCAGAAGTCCCGGAATAATACCCTAGATATCACTGAGTATAAAGACCTAGTATCTCAAAATACAGGACCTTTCAAACAAGATTTCGGGGGTTATCCATATATCCAAGAATAGTTACCCACGAATTAAGCTAGTTTGAAATTTAGGTTTATATCTCGTTTCAATTTACTAAATGTGCAAAAACCTACTGACACATCCGCAGTAAGATCGTTTATCACATTTAACTTTACAATTCTTTAGCGTGCTGTGATAGTCCACTGATGTACTATCATTTCCTCTTTCATGCAACAAAAACTCATTTTTCATTTTATCATGTTTTTGTCTTTTTCAAATTTTCTGATGTTTTCGGATTTTCTAAAAAACTTCTTACTCCCCCTAAAATTCAAATACATCAAAGGAAAAATTGAAAACAAACTGTACAGAACATGACAACTGATATCAAATCGCTTCAATTCTCCATCCGTTTGGCTTAAACAATCAGAACTCCCCCTTACAACAAACTATTTTCCCATAATGATTTCAAAACACTTAAGTTTGTTTTAATCAAAATGGCTTTTCCAGAAAATAAGTTTAGTTGTTATTACCATTTGTAAAATTGGGGTACAAATCATCACATTGTTTTACCAATCTTGTGAATGATAGTTAATTCAAGTTCAATTTAATAACCTTGATTTAACCACTTGTAGAAACAACTGGTTCACATTCTGAATCACTTGTAAACAACCACAAACCTATAACCACTTGAAATATAAACCACTAAGCATTTCAAACCTGTTTTTCAACCAATTACCATCTGTTGGTTGAATTCTCAAGGTGCCGATTCCTACTCCTCGCTTACAAACCTGGGAGTTCCGGCAAGTCCTGCACAAACTTTTTAAACACATTATACAAACATGATAAAAATGATGCCGATTCATGATCCACGATTACCAACTTGGGATCTCCGGCAAGTCAGGTTTTTATTCTTTGAAAAATATATCCACCCAAGCCTGACCTTCCTTGGGTGTAACAACTTCTTCATCTTTTCTTTCAACAGACTTGTAAACACGTCCTTTGGAAGAATAATAATCTTTGATGCTTTTGGCCTTACCATTGACCATTTGTCCAAAGATACGTTTTACATTTCCGTTGAAAGTTTTTTCAACATCAAATTTTTTCTTGTCAGAATAAAATTGATTTGAAATTTCAACTTTTCCAACTTTCTTCATAAAATTTTCAGCACGCAACGGTGGAAAATTTTCATCGTTGATAGTTGGAACTTTCTTTTCAACCTTTTTCTCAACACGTGGCTCCTCTGATTTTATGGAATCAGATTCATCACCAGAACTATTACCTGAACCTTTCACAACCCATTTTTGATTTGGCACATTATCTTTTCTTCTTGAAGCACTCTTTGAACATTCTCCTTTTTCAAAAGTTGAATTTTAAAAACCAGTAAACTTCCGGGTTGACAGTTCAGTTTTCTCGACAATCTTCTCTTTCATTTTACCAGAGATTTCCTGTTTTGGCTTGAATGTCTTCGGACAATCCTTCGCCACATGACCAGCAATCTTGCACTGAAAACAGGTTCTCTTTTCAATCTTCTTCGGAACTTCATTCTTCTTCAGTTCTTCTTGCTTCTTGGCAAGGAAATCCCGATTAAACTGCTTTCTGAATGATTGTTCTTTTTCTGCTTCTGACGTTTTTCCTGAAACAAACACAGTTTTTGGTTTATACATTTTTTCATTTTTATAGTTTTTCGGTGGAACAAAACCAAGACCTTTCTTTTTGAAATTACGATTATGCTTTGGTTTCTTTTGGAAATTATAACCACAATTGTAACCCATTTTCTTGTTGATTCTTTGTTGATCTCTTGAAGTGTATGGTTTAGGTTTTCCATTAAGATTTAAATCTTTTATTTCAGAAATATTAATTTCTGTGATTTTGAAAACCTTTTGAATCATTTCAAATCTAACACTTCTTATTGGAAAACTCTCATCAGAATATAATTTGTCAGAATCTTTCAAAGTATAAGCCACTTTGAATGAATCATCAATCAAATTAGATTTTGATATCAAAAACTCTTTATGATAAACCCGTTTGTCCTTTTTGAATGTCAGCTTTGACGCATTGGACCCAGACTTTGACTCGGGATTGGAGTCCTCACTGTCATCTTTTTCTAACACCTGATCGATCACACTTTTTATCAACTTTGACTCATGATCAGTGTCGGATGACGTGTACGTGACATCAACATTTTCTGGCAAGTTATCCGATGGTCCAGACTCCCATTCTAAGTTTATTGCTTTTTCGACTCTCTCAGAATTTGGATTTCGAGGTGAATATCCATTTTCGACCGGGGGCGGACATCTATTGTAGACCACACTTGATTTCTTACCAGAAGTCTTCACTTTTTCTTCGTCTTTTGTCACAGATTTCCTTTCTTCAGACGTCTTCACTTCTTCAAACGTCTTCAAATTTTCCACAACTGGATAAATCCTGTCAACAACAAAAGAAGAACATGAGTAGCTTTCTAATAACTTTTTAACTTTTTCAGTTTCTATCTTTTGTGTTGCTGACTCCAACTCTAGATCAGCACATTTCTTGATATGAAAATTCGCATCATCAAGCTGTCTCAGATATGCTATCTTCAGTGTATTCATCGCCACAGCTTGTTCACCACTCGAATCAGTATACTTGTTGATTTCTCTTTTCATTGTATCATATGATTCTTTTAATCTGTTTATGTTATGCAGCAACTCATTGTTCTGCTTGATTAAAAAGTCACAATTCATGCATTTTTCTGGAACTTCAACTGGTTCAGCATCAACTTTTACTTCAAACTCAGGAACTTCTTTGACTTTTTTGTCTGGTTGGAAAAATTCAGCTCTTCTTTTTCTCTCAGCTTCAGCTTCGGCTTTTAATCTCTCCTCCTCTTCTTCCACTTCTTCGAGCTTTCTTCGTCTTGCTTCAGCAGCTTCCATGACTTTCCTGCTTCTTTCTGCACATTTCAAATCATAGGCATTAGCAAAGAAAACATTTAAAGTATTTTTGGACATCTCCTTGGCCATGAGATCTTTATCTGGGCAAAAATCATCCCAATTGAAACCTTCAGCCAACTTTTCATCATCTTGCTCTGCCAAACACACTTTGCTGTCTTTTGGAATATATTTGTCCAATGAAAAATTTTCATATTTGCTTAGACATGCTCTTTTATCAATCATATCTCTCCCGTGAGCAGTTTGTGCCTGATGCTGTGCTGGTGGTGTGACTTGATGATAAATCACCTTTTTGTGATAATCGTTGTTTCCGAAAGGATTTTGGGCTCCGGTAGCTTCACGATTTTTGCACTCCCTCTTGAAATGCCCCTTTTCCCTGCAACGAAAACACGTAACTTTAGATTTATCAAATCCTAAAGTTGAAACATTTGCATCACGGAAATCATCTCTTCCCGTTATTTGCTTAAACTTTTCAGCTCGTCTCATCATGCTAGCCATACACCATTTAATGTCCATTAATTCCATTTCCTCAGCATCAATTTGATCGTAATCCTCTTTCGTGAGCATTGGATTACCGATCTTTCCGGCCACAAAACTGCTATACGACTCCAACACCATTCCCAACAAAGACATTTGATTTTTAGCAATCTCTTCAGTGTAATCATCATCATTTTCAATACTAAGAACAATGTTGCACTGAAGTTTTCTTCCATTCTTTGTTACAGAAATGTTTGGATCGAAAGATGAAAATCTTGTGCTGCTTGATCCTTGGGATGACTTCTTTTCAGGAGAATCTTTAACACTGAAAGCAGTTTCGATTTTCGGAGAATGATTTGTTGATCCAGGAACACCACCTTTGTAGTACAAGCTGATATCCTGTTCTCCATCGTAATTCTTCATCCTGGCAATCTTCCTTTGCTCCATCTCTTGAGCTTCCAGGTGTTTAATGAAATCTCCCAGTGTCATATTCTTGTAATCCTTTCTGTTGGATCTCAGCATCATCAGAAACATTCCCCATGTTTCATGTGGAAGTGCATCTGCAAGTTTTTCAACCAATTCATCAGTATCTTTCTTAATTCTAAGTTTTGACATGTTTCTCACCAAGTTACAATATCTATCAATAATTTTCTTGGTGTTTTCAGATTTTAAACCACGAAACAGATCAAACTCTTTCTTCATGAGAGACATTTTATTTTTGAGCATATCATCACTTCCAACGAATTTTGCTTCCAATTCTGTCCAGATTGAGTAAGCAGTTCCATCATGTTGAAGCAAGATCAAAATATCTTCTTTTATCGCTTGCTGAAGCAGACTCACCATGAGTTTCTCATCTCGATATTTCTTTTTCTCTTCCGTACTCATCTCACGAATTGGTAACTCGTTATTATTTCTGGTGGGTCTTTCATATGGCTCTTCAATGTGTTCCCATGCATCTAAGTGATAAGCCTCGACCCAGTTTCCAAAACGTTCAGACCACACGTTATAATCATCGATATCCATGAGTTTGGGCGGTTTCTGAGACATTCCGGTTTCATTTTCAATCAAAGCACTTTGAGTCATTGAGATCGGACTTGCAAAAGCGTTATAGAATTCAGTGTCCATTTTTCGAAGTTTTACAAAATTACACAACAGTCAAATAAGCGAAACTCCTAAATCCAGATAAGCGGATCAGAAAGTTATCACAAAAGCGGATCTTCAATTGTCACAATAAGCGGACTAGACAAGCAAAAACAGACGAGCGAACCCTATAAGCGGACCAGATGATCGGACCAATGAGCGGACCAGATAAGATGACCAGATGAGCGGATCTGTTTAAACGAAGCTGTTTGTTCAAGCGAACCTGTCTCTTGAAGCGAATCTCCTGTCCTTTGAAGCGAACCTTTTAAATGGAACTGTCTGTTGAAGCGAATCTAGCAGATAAATTGAAGCGGACCTACTCCAAAATGTATCATTGGAGCGAACCTATCAGATACTTTGGAGCGAACCTACTCAAACATATGATCCTTGGAGCGAATCTAATATGTAATTTGGAACGGACCTATCTGCTGATGTCACCTTTTGTACGTGCACATATAAGCGAATCCTTTAAAATACTTCTTTCTAGGTCGATTTTAGATCTGAAAATTTCAAGGGTTTACTAGTTCATGATTCCGAGTGCAGTGTGTGATTTTGAGCCGGTTTTACCGTGAAAAATTTTTGAAAGTATGAAGAAAATGTAGAAAAATAGATGAAATCGAGCTAAAATGGCAAGAACTCCTCCTCCGGAGCTCTGATACCACTTGTAGGATCACGTTCGGCCCTGTTTGAGTCGATCAGAAGAATTCCTATCCAAATCAAGAGGCGGAAACTAATGATTTGGTGCTATTCTAGCTGGATTCACTTTAAACTTGCTGTTTTATTGATCAATCACAAGAATACACGTTCTGACAGCACTTCGGCAGCACTTCGTGGCTCACCGGAAGAATACACCGTAAACTATATGTTCTAGGTTCGCTTGAACATCCATTATTTATAGCCTGACAGGTTTCGCTTATACGTACATGCACGTATAAGCGAACCTAACACTCTGACAAATAAGCGAACCTGACCTAGATATTGACACATGAGCGAACCTAGCTAAGAACACATAAGTGAACCTATTCAAAACATGAGTTTCTAGGTTTTCGTGTCATGTCTAATCTATCTAACTCTAAGACTCGGTGAAAGACGTAGTCGACAGACGTAAGTGCATCAACAGGCATCCTGATTGGTAAAATGATTTATGTAGGCGTGACATTCCTACAATTAGTATTGTTTGAATTTTCTACAATTGGTACAGAGGTTGCTTAACTGCAAACGGTAAATCAGGGACATTAAGTTCTACTTGATTTACTACACATGATAAAAGAGACAAAATGATGAACCATTTCCCCGTACTTAAAACAAGTGGTAAACTTACAAATGGAAAAAACAAATTCATTTTCCGGAAAAATCATTTTGATTAAAACAAACTTAAGTGTTTTGAAATCTAAATGAGAAAATGGTTTGTTGAAAGGGGGAGCTCGGATTGTTTATGCCTAGTGGATGGCGAATTGATGCGATTCGATGTCAGTTGTCAAGTTTATGTACAGTTTGTTTTCAATGTTTCTTTAATGTGTTTGCATTTTAGGGGGAGTAAAAATTTTCAGAAAATCCAAAAACATTAGAAAAATTTGAAAAAGTAAAAAACATGATAAAATTAAAAACGAGTATTGTTGTATAAAAGAGGAAATGATAGCATATCAGTGGACTGTCACAACATGCTAAAGAAATGTAAAGATAAAATGTGATAAACAATCTCACTACGGATGTGCCAGTAGGTTTTTACACCCTTAGTAAATTGTGACGAGATATAAACCTAAATATTCAAACTTACTTAGATCGTGGGGAACAACATCTTGAATATATAGGTAACCCCTGAAATCTTGTTTGAAAGGTCCCTTATTCTGAGATACTAGGTCTTTATGCTTAGTGATATCTGGGGTATTATCCTGGGACTTCTGCTGTATGGAAATACTGACCTAGTCCCCGGATAATGCTTTCTGCAAAAGCTTGAAAAAGCGTCGCCCGCAGCAAGTCGATGAAACAATAAAATTGATAGTCACTGCTGTTGTAATTAAAAGATCCTCTAAAGGGGACACACCAAAAGTCGAGCCGTCATCTCTCTGCTGAACGGAAGTTCTGACCTGAGCTCTCACGGTTTCGCACCTAACCCCTGAACAGATATCATCTGTGGTATACTCACCTGTAAGACTGAATATTCGGATCTGGATACGGGAGTATATTCAAGTAGTGGGACACACGGATAAGTTCAAGTTCCTAAGACATTAATATCGTATCTCGGACCGGTTGAACTTTGTGTGAAAATTTAAGTGGACAAATATACTGACAATCTAGGTGAATTGTTTAGAACTTAAAATGAAATATAGCTTAATGGTGTTGGTGACATGTCTCATTAACTGATATGATCCTCTTACACAAACTCACAAAAATATTGTTTGTAAATATTTCATTTCTGTATTCTTTTGATTCTACAACTGGTGTCATTTACTTTCTTTCAGAAAATCCAAAAAGATTTTGTGTGTGTTTTAGCATAAACTTTTGAAAAATGGTCAAAAAAAAAAAAAAAGATTTTCGACAACTAATGTTGGAAAGCTGATTTTCAAAATTCCAAGTGCTAAACATGATGACATTGTTGTGAGGGGGAGTGTGTTTTGAACATCAAAATGTGCTTTTAAATCAACAAGTGGTTCATAAAAAAATGTAGTTTGATCTGAGGGAGAGTATATATTGATGTAAGCCTCAATATTTGAAATGTTTAAATATATGAAATTTACTTTGAGGTAGAGTTTATGCAAGCTAAGTTGAGCCAGGTTATTCGATTCTGAGTCCTGAGCAGAGCAAGAGCCAAGTGACGATCTTGGAATATGAAGAGCCAGGATGTTCGATACTGAGAAGTTTAGGTGTTAGGGAGCCAGATTTCGATACCTGAAGACACTATGGATAGAGCTTGAGCCAGGTTTTGATTCTGTGGTCCATGTTAAAGCCAGACAACGATCCTGAAGCAGATGATGCTGAAGAATGAAAGGAATACTAGCACATTGTCAAGGGGAGTCTGTTGATGCTGTTAGAAAGAGAAAACCCAGAGACTGATCAAGACTAAAGTTTGTGAAGACTCGACACTTGCGACTCGTCAACATCTGAGGGGGAGTCTGTTGGTGCATACATCTGTCGACTTCGTCTTGTATCGAGTCTTAGATTACATTGTATAGATCAGGGCACGCTTTACGAGAAAACAGGATAGTTTATGTTGTTAACATGTTGATTTCGCTCCTGGGGTCACATGTGGTGATTTCGCCCGAAATCACATTATTGTGATTTTGCTCCTAATAGTCCTGTGTAGTTTGGGGCGAAATCAAAACCCTATATATAGGGTCATGTTGAGCGAAATCAGTAGGCAAGACCTTGTATTCCACGCCGAAGTGCTGCCAGTGTGAAGACTGTCACGTTCTAATCAATACAATTAGTAGTTATAGTGAAGAATCAGCTGTTTCTAAGTCAATTACTTGTTTTCCGCACCTGTAATTGATCAAAGCTCCTCTGAACGACTCATTCGGGTCAAGATCACGTTCCTAGAGATTTCACAACCGCTGATGGTGTAAAAGCTCCAAAAGCAAAGGTCATTCCTATCAAAGATATCCCAACAGATGTTCAAAACTCTGTTGCTAAGGAATCTGAGAAAAGGAAGAAAAGAGATAAGACCAAAAACCTGTTTTATGATTTTTGTGAAAAGATAAATCATCTAACAAAAGACTGTTTTCATCTAAAAGCATATGATCTAAACAAAACAAGTGTCATTGTCCCTGCTGAAAGCTACACCATCTGTGGTAAAGATAACCACAAAACTCAAGAATATGTGTATCTCAAGAACTTTGATATAAAAAAGAATGAATACACTGCAAAAACATCTTTGAGTCCATCAACATCATCTGTCAAATTCACCAAGAAACAACCACTGTTTGTCCCTGTCCAAACAGCTGTCACAAAACAGCTGAACCAAACATCTGTCCAAAGAGATGTACAGGTGACTGATGCACCTCTTGCCAATCATTTCAGAAAAGGCAAGGAAAAAGCATCATACCAAAGGATTCCACACGTTTATGAGACCTACAAAAGGCCCTCTAAACCAAGAGTGAACAGGCATCCTTTTGGTTATCAATAGGTGATTGGCCAAGACCCCCAACAGTGGTTAGAGAAAAACATTCCAAAAAATGTTCAAACCCCTGAGCTAACCACTGTCCATGCATCTGCCACCATCCCAGACACTGTTGAGACCCCATCCAAAGCCTTATTGGCTTTGGAGACCTTAACGAACTAATCCTTTTACTTCATGTGCAGGGAGCTTCTGCATGCTTAGATAGTCTTGGGTATGTAGACAGTGGAGGCTCCAGGCACATGACAGGATGTAAAGCCCTACTCAAAGATTTGAAAATCCATGGAGGGGGTGATATATCCTTTGGGAATAATAGTAAAGGGAAAGTTCTGGGGTCTGGTATAGTTCAGTCTGGAAATGTAAAATTTGAAAATGTTAATCTGATAGACAATCTGAAATTCAACCTCCTAAGTGTCTCACAAATGAGTGATAAGGAGTATGGGTCATTCTTCACAAAGGAGTGTTGTAGGATTGTTGGACCAGAAATGGTTGAAAAGATTGAAGGAACAATAAAATCTGGAAAAACAAAACTTGTTGCTCAAAGAAGTGGCAATGTTTATGTTGTCGATATATCAAAAGAGTGTCCCAGAACTGATGTCTGTCTGTTCTCAGCTGCCTCTAACAAAGAGACAGAACTTTGGCACAGAAGACTGGGGCACACAAATCTCAAGACAATCACAGAAATTTCAAAAAATGGCTTAGTTAGAGGCTTGCCACAAAAATTATTTTCATGTCCTGAGCATTGTGTTTCCTGTTTAAAAGGTAAACAACTTAAAAGCTCTTTTAAGTCCATTGAAGAGTCCAAAACAACCTAGTGTTTGCAAATGCTGCACATGGATTTGTTTGGCCCGGTTCAACTCATGAGTCTCAAAAAGAAGAGATATTATTTGGTTATTATTGATGACTTTTCTAGGTTTAAATGGACTTTCTTTTTACACTCAAAAGATGAGACTGCAGGCATTTTGCAAGACTTTGTGACACAGGTTGAAAAGCAATTTGACCTTCCAGTGAAAGTTTTCAGGAGTGACAATGGCACAGAATTCAAAAATAAGGAGTTGGATGCCTTCTGTGTGAAGAAAGGGATTGTAAGGCAGTACAACATCCCTAGAACACCAGAGCAAAATGGGGTTGTTGAAAGAAAGAACAGAACTTTGATTTAGGCTGCCAGAACCATGCTTGCAGATTCAAGTTTGCCATTAACTTTTTGGGCAGAGGCAGTAAACACTGCTTGCTATGTTCAAAACAGAGTTTTAATCAACCCCAGGCACAAAAAGACTGCTTATGAAATTCTGTATAAAATCAAACCACTGATCTCATACTTTAAAGTATTTGGCTGCCCATGCTTTATTTTGAATTTAAAAGATTCCATCTCAAAATATGCAGCCAACGTAGATTGTGGTTATCACCTGGGATACTCAAGCACTGCTAAGGCCTACAAAGTGTTTAATACACGGACCAAAGCAGTGGAGGAGACTTTGAATGTAAAGTTCAATAAACTTTCATCACTGAAAATCCCAGCAAATCCTGTAGATTTGTTTGATCTTGATAAGTTCACTTTTGAAAACACTGCTGTCAAGACTAACAGTGCAGGTCCATCTGAGAATTTATAACCAGACTATGGGTATGAGATCATCATTCCTCAACAAAAGTCTGCCACAATGGGAAGAGCAGCAGATGTCCAAAACAACTGTCAAAGCTCAACCACTGCTACCTCAACAGTTGTTGACCAAAGTAGCCCATTAACCACTGCTTCCACATCATCAAGCACTATTGATAAAAATCCTCAAACAGTGGATCAAAATCAGCATGTGTCCACACCTTGACCCCCTATACCACCACCTTTTGAAGCCACTTCAGGGTCATCAAAGTCACCAGCAGTGGTTAGCTCAGATGATACACATTTGCAGCCCTCACCACTCAATGCCATTGTTCCATACCAAGGAGAGCTCATCTTCTTGAAATCTCATCCACCAGATCAAATTATTGGCAACATCAATGAAGGGGTGCTCACAAGAAGTCAATCCCAAAACATTTGTCTTTTTGCTGGTTTTCTATCACTCCATCAGCCAGTCAAATACCAAGAGGCACTGAAAGACAACAGCTGGGTAGAAGCCATGCAAGAGGAGCTCCAACAGTTTAGAAGACAGCAAGTATGGGAGCTTGTTCCATTGCCAGAGGGTGTGAGTCCTATTGGCACAAAATGGGTCTTCAAAAATAAAACTGATGAAAGGGGTATTGTTGTCAAGAATAAAGCCAGGCTTGTGGTTCAAGGTTTCAGACAAGAAGAGGGCATTGACTATAATGAAACTTTTGCCCCCGTTGCAAGACTTGAAGCATTCAGATTATTTCTAGCCTTTGCTGTCAACCACAACATCAAGGTGTATCAAATGGATATCAAATGTGCATTCCTTTATGGTAAGATTTAAGAGGAGGTTTATGTTTGTCAACCTCCAGGTTTTGAGGATCCATTTAATCCAAATCATGTCTACAAGCTGAATAAAGCTTTGTATGGCCTGAAACAAGCACCAAGGGCCTGGTATGAAACTCTTTCCACCATTCTACTTTCCATTGGTTTCACCAGAGGCAGAATTGACAAAACACTGTTTTTAAAATGGAGAGGGAAGGATTTGGTGATTGTCTAAATTTATGTGGATGACATCATATTTGGAAGCACATGTAATAAAATGTGTGAAGAGTTCAGGCAACTCATGACAGCTGAGTTTGAAATGAGTGCAATGGGTGAACTCCAGTGCTTTCTTGGTCTCCAAGTAAGGCAACTGCAAAATGGCACTTTCATCCATCAAGGCAAATATGTCAAAGAACTTTTAAAGAAATTTGATATGGATGATTGTAAGCCATACAGTACACCCATTGCAACCAATAAATTGGTCATGTCTGATGAAACGGATGATATGGTTGATCAGACCTTATATAGAAGCATGATTGGGTCTTTATTGTACCTAACTGCATCTAGACCAGATATCATGTTTGCAACACGTGTCTGTGCAAGATCTTAGTCAGCCCCTAGAAAGTCAAACCTTATTTCTGTAAAAAGGATATTCAGATACCTAAAAGGTGCTCCTACACTTGGTATCTGGTATCCAGCTGATGGTAAAATTGAGCTTTCAGGTTTCTCAGATAGTAACTTTGCTGGATGTGACAAGACAAGGAAGTCCACTTCAAGAGGGTGCCAATTCCTAGGCAATTTCTTAGTGTCTTGGCAAAGCAAAAAGCAAGCAGCTGTTTCCACATCCACTACTGAGGTAGAATATATAGCTACTACAAGCTGTACAACCCAACTGGTTTGGCTTCAAAATCAGTTGCCGGATTTTGGTATCACTGCCTTGAAGACACCACTCATGTTGGACAGCCAGGCAGCAGAAAATATCATCAAAAATCCAGTTTCTCACTCAACCACCAAACACATCGACATCAGACATCACTTTGTGAGGGATTGCTATGAAAAAGGTTTGATTTCTCTGTATCATGTTCCAACTAAGGATCAGCTGGCAGATGTGCTAACCAAAGCACTAGACACATTCACCTTTGAAAGCTTGATCTCTAGGATTGGCATGCTAAACATGGAATAACAGGCAAAATCTTATTTTTCTATGAATAAATGCATTAAAATGTTTTCAGAAAATCAAAAATCCATCCTTAAAAATAGCTAAAAATGAATTTTTCTTTAAAATCCTTAAAAGTCTGCCATAACCACTGATGAGTTCAAAAGTCTGTTCTACTTCAAAACTCTGTCCACTGCTGAAAGTCATCCCCTGTTCCCTCATATTTCTTCTGATAAGCACTGATGTTCAAAATCAGTGTTGTATCTACTGCTGTGCTACCCACTGATAGTAAAAAGCATTCACTGTCCTCTTTACCGTTGCAACCACTGCTTTCACCAGTAGTTTTCACAAAAGTACTGTCATTCGCTTCATCAGGAGATAGCACGTGGACAATACATAGTGGTCAGACCTTTTGTAACCGCTGCCACGTCAGCACTCACTTTTTCTCCATAAAACCCCCCTTCTACACCCCAAACAGGGTTTTACTATCGAATTGAATTCATAAAAATTCTCTTCTCAAAGCAGTTTTCATCTCATTCTCATCAAGTTCCTTCACAAATTTCTTCGATCGTCTTCTCCAAAAATGACTAAATCGAAGTCCTCCGCAAAATCATCTTCAAAAAGAGCCTCTCAAAAGGCTAAATCCACCGAAATTCCACACAAACCTTCTCACAATCTTTTGGGTCTTCTCACAAAACCCAGCACCATCGATACCTTTGATTCCATCATTGATATCATCTCTGCATCAAAGTACAAAACTTTGTTAACAGCAGATGGACCAATTTACTTGACGACCCAAAGAGAGTTCTGGAACAACGCAACCCTTGACAAACAAGGTGAAACTGTCATAGCCATTAACTCTTCTCTAAAGGGTAAAGATGTCAAAATCACACCACAATCCATCTCAGAGGTCTTTCAACTCAAGGATCAGGAAGGTAAAGATTCTTTTCCAAAAATGAGTTAAAAATTGACTTCATTGAAAGAGTGTATGCAGACACAATGATGAAGAGGGATACCTTACAAAAAGGTTTCTTCCCTCCTGCAACAAGATTTTTATTTCATACCCTCCTGATGTGTGTTTCAAACAAAACCACTGCTTTTAATGAAATACCTTTGAAGATTCAAAACTTGGGATATGTTGTTCTTCAAGAAGAAAATTTTAATTATTCCAAGGTAATCTTTAATGATTTGGTTAAAAATGATGGAGCAAAATCCTTCTTACTGTTTCCAATGTTTCTAAGCTATTATTTTGAAAAGAAATTCAGTAAGGATGATATTTTTGCAATAAACCAAGGTGACTCTATTCAAATGCACAGCTTAACTGCTGAAACCTTTACCAGAATGTCAACACCTTGCAAAACACAAGCAGAGGTGCCTGAGCAGAATTTAGCAGCTACCACTGCTCCTCAGGTATCTGCTGCTGAGCCCACTGGCTCTAGGTGATCAAAGCAGCAAAACAACTGCTTTGAAACCCACACCTACAATCACCAAAAGGCCACAGAAAAAGAAAACTAAAAAACCCCCCAAACCTACCAAAAAGGCAACTCTGGAGGATGAGATACCAGAGCAACTGCCAGTGACAGCACAAAAGTCACAAGAAACCACTGCTGCTACTTCCTCACAGCAGTTGGTAAAAATATCTCAAACCATACCTGAAACTCCTCCTGCTTCTTCACAAAAAGTAAAGGTTGTACAAATAGGGTCACCACATCATGATGCTCTGGAAGCACTCGTTTCCATCATCCACAGCCCAATGCCCGGGGCAAATTCTCTTTCTAAACCTACCCTCACATCCCCAATTCCACCAAATACAAAAATTTTGTTAGATGCAATTGATTTGAACCAGGCACAAACCAGTCTTTCTTAATCACCTGTCCATGAGAATATGCCTCAACAAAAGACTGGGCCTGCTGTATCACCCTTTGCTAACCCACCAACACAACCTGAGGAGTTTACACCCCTTGAGTTACAAGTAACTCTTGGTGGTAATCCAAGTGAAGCAGCCACTACAAGTGTTGAACCCACTGGTTTACACTTGGACAATGGTTACATCAATAAGACTTCCTTGGAGGCAATTCCTTCCATAACACCACTGACATCCACCAGTGGATTCATTTTGACCACTGGCAACATCAAAAGGTTGTCAAGTTTTGAAGGAAGAAGACCCCAGTACCAAAAAAAGGGGCATCAGGGGTTAATGTTTGGAGTACACTCCCTACCTCAACCACTGATAAAACCACTGCTAGTGGGAAATCAGATGATCCCATTAAATTGGGTGATGGTTTAAAGTACCAAGAATTGACGAATCGTGTTACAAAACTTGATACCTCTGTCGCAGAAATCAAAGAAATGCTGCATCAGTTGTTGACATTACAATAGGTACAATCCAATGCTGTTCCACCTCAAGCACCTGCTCCACCACCAGCAGATGCTACAAATGAGCTATGGAACCTTTTTCAACCTTTTCTCCAACAACAACAACAGATGGCTGGTCAGCAACATGAAAAACATGTTCAAGAGCTGAGAAAAACCATGGAGTCTAGGTTCAAGAACACACAAGCAGACATCAAGGCTATAAAGGCCCATCTGTTGATAACCACTGGCACTGCTCCTCCAACAGTTCTTTTTATTGATGAACTCCCCCCAGATAATGCCAAAAAGGGGGAGAAAATTCAGGAGTGGAAGAAGAAAGGGATTGATAATGGTCTGTATCTTGAGCCAGAAAAGGATGCTATGCTAAGGAAAATTCCCTTGCTAGATGGTAGCAAGAAGGTTGATATTACTCAAAGTGCACTTGATGAAGGAGTAGCAAGTGTAAAAAGAGATAGAGCGGCAAAGGATATGTCAAGGTGGAATGAGGAGAAAAGAGCTTACATGGAGCTGAATGCGCAGGGTTGTTCTGGGTTAAAGGATGTTCAAAATCCTAAGCCAAAAAGAAACCCTACTAGAAAAGTAAGGGAACCCAAGTCCACATCATCCAGACTCACAAAGCATACTCCAAAACCACCATCCAAAAGCCACCAACGTCAAACCTCCACCCAAATAGCTGCTGAAACTCCTGCTGTATCAACATCTGCTGGTACTTCAGTTGTTTCAACAACTGCTCTCACTACAACAGACACCACTACCACTGCCTTATCACCACCATCATCACCACCAAAAACAACATCTCCACCATCACCTCCTGCCAAAAAGTAGAAGACAACAGATGTTACAACATCCGTTGTAATGACAACAGTGGTTGAAAAACCAGTTGTTTTAACAATTCTTAGTCAGTCACAAACCACTGCCACTCAAATTATCACCACTGTTCCATCCAAAACATCATCTGCCTCTCCTACAATAAAAAGGAGAAGGATTATCATTCCAGATGATGATTCTCCATCACCACCTCCAACATCCTCAAAACCTCTATCACTTGTCACAATTCCAAAACCCATTCCTCTCTCTTCAACTCAAATTCAAAGTCCATTACCTCCTGCAGGTGTTGTATTTCCTTTGGAACTCATAGCAGTTAGAGAAGAAATCAAATCTTTTTATTATAAGGATGACCCTGCTAAAAGGAGTTTGCCATCAGTTGAAGGATATCCCAGGCCAAACAATATTGAAGAATATTTGAAAATCAAGGCCAAGCAAGCAGAGGATATCTCAAACAAAAATAAACAAGGTAAATCTGATAAAGAATTTCAGCAAAACTATCCGTTTCTACTCACACAGGTCAGATCTATGGAGCAATTTGCTAAAAATGTATGTCATCAAATCTCAGAAAGGGCAGATGAGTCCTTGAGAAAAGACTACATTGATAACATCATGACCTACAAGAACTACAAGGGGGAGAAACACATGTACAAAAACTGGACCATTCCTGAGCTTGATAGTGAGGCAGCCAGGATTCAAGAAATGATCAAAAATAAGGTCAAGCAGACTCCTCCTGAAAAATTCAAACAGTTTGAAGCTGACAAGGCCTTAGAGTTGAAGAGAATGAAAGAGGAGCTGATAGCAGCTGATTATGGGTCAAAGAATTTAGTGTCAAAGTGGGGAGAAGACAGGGTCAGGGTCACCTACAAAAGGTTGGAGGAACTTAGAAAGAAAGATCCAACAGTTCCACAGAAACCCGACTATTCCAAAGCAGAGGTCTAAACAAGACCACCAAAGCTGCAAGTCAAAAGAAATAATGCTCCAGCTGGTGCTGCCATCTACAAAAGAAGGAGTCAAAACCAGTTGGGTGCTGAAACAATCCAAGATCTAATGGTTGGTGATGCTCTTGTAAAAGAGGGCATTAAGATAATGATTAAAGAAGAAGCTGGATTGAAACATTCTGCAAATACTGCTCAGACAGTCATGAATAGGCCTGCATCACCAAACTCCTCTTTCAATAAAAATCTCCCAAGAAACCCACCAGGGTCAAAAGTACTAAAGTGGAAAACTGATAAACAGACCCACGTACTGACAGTGTTCAAGTCTAGTGGAGAAGTGAAGAAATTAACAAGGGAACAAGCTCTTGGCCAGAGTCTTGAAGATTTGAAGGATCTCCTTGATCTTCCACATAGCAGGGATGATGATGACACAGATGCCTTAACCTTTGAATTACAACTCAAAGGGCAAATAAGGGAACTGCTTATGAGGCAATAAAGATCTACCAATAATGGAGTGTTTTGGCATTATCTGTTCCAGGGGGAGATTGTTGGGATTGAACCCTCCCAAAGGAACATATAATAAAAGCCAAAACTGGATCAGAGCAGTGGATCCAGAATAAGCAGATGTTAAGCATACAAGTCTCTCCCCTTTAAAGTGGTTTCAACATCTGCTGACCTCCTATCCACTGATCATACAAACTGCTGACCTATAACTGTTGATCAAGTCAAAGACTGATGAAGAACTAAAGCTCTGCTGCCCAATCTACTGCCTTGGTTCAAGCACTGCTGATCATGACAAGTACTGCTGGGTTCACAGTAGTGGAAGGATGCAGCAGTTGTTTTGTTTACTTTATGTAATGAAATGTAATATCAGTAGTTAGCATAGCAGTGTTTGTATAAGTCAGAGGTTAGAGTTTGTTAGGAGGTTAGATGTCACTTTCATGGTGACGTCAGCTTAGATGGTCAGTGGTTTGTTGTGTGCCTATAAATAAAACAGTGCTTTGTACTGGTCTATTAGCTCTTCACCATCTTCTTCCTGCACGAACAAATTACTGAGCTCGGGCTGAGGGGGAGTTTGTAAGCATACATGCAAGTGTAATCAAAGTTTGAAATAAATTTAAGCATTTGATTCTCTGTTGAAAATGTATGTTTGAAAGCATTTCTCCTGTTTGATTGTGAAAAGTTTGCTTCCATTTAATTTCCGCTGCACTACTCTTTCATTGTTCATCTTAATTCAAACACAAATCACAATCAATCCAAACTCAGATCCTAACAGGATTCTTTCAACATATTCTTTTTCCTTTCAGCGAGAAACTCCTTGTTTGATTGTTTCCAGAATGATTTCTCCTTCTCTTCTTCTGAACTTGCTCCTAAAACAAATTTAGTTTCTGATTTATAAATTTTCTCATTTTTATGATTTTCTGGTGGAATAAAACCTAATCCTTTCTTTTTGAAATTACTGTTATGGTTTGGTTTCTTTCGGTAACCCGAACCAGAACTGTAACCCTTTTTCTTGTTCAATCTTTGTTGAACTCTTGAAGTGTATATTTTAGATTTTTCATTAAGATTTACATCTTTTATTTTAGAAATATTAATTTCTGTTAATTTGAAAAACTTATTAATCATTTCAGTTTTAACACTTCTTATTGGAAATTCCTCATCAGAAAATAATTTATCGGAATCATTCAAAGTATATGCTACTTTGAATGTTTCGTCATTCAAATTATTTTGTGACATCAGAAATTCTTTATTGTAAACCCTTTTGACCGGTGAATTTGAACTTCTGTCTAATGAACTCGACATTTCAGATTTAGACTCTAACTTTGACTCTTCATCTTTATCCAACACCTGATCGACCACTTTCTTAATTAACTCGGACTCATGATCAGTGTCGGACGCTATGAAGGTGACATCAATATTATCTGGTAACCCATTGACAAAATCGGATTTCAGATTTGGATTGAGTGCTTCAGCCACTTTTTCAAAGTCTCGGGGGGTATAGCCATCCCACATTGGATTTGGCACTCTGTTATACTTCAAACCAGTTTTCTTACAAAAATTTTCTTCAATTTCTTCAAACTTATGAGCAGCCACGGCTGGATAAATGCAATCAATAACATACTCCGAACTTTGATAACTTCGAAGTAAATTGTTCACTCTTTCGGTTTCAATCTTCATTGCTGCCAATTCTTGTTTCACCTCAGGATTCATCTCAATATATCCGTTGATTGATCTTTGCTTTTGAATCACAAGCTCCTTTGTACAAGTTCACTTTAATGCATAGGAGATCATATGACTCCTTTATGCTCCTCACATTGTGCAGTAAGTTCTCTTTGAGCTTTTCCAATTCAACCAACTTTGTATCTTTCTCAGCACAATCTTTGCAAGATACTAAACACTTTGCACAAGGTTTTTCAACTTCTACAATCTTTTCCACTTCAACTATTTTTTCAACTTCAACTATTTTTTCAACTATTTTCTCCACCACCTTTTCAATCACAATCGATTCTTTCTCAATTTCCATCTTCACTTCATTCTCTTCAACCTCGACTCTCTCCGTCGGTTTTTCTTCAGCTTTTGCCTTTTCTTCAGCAACCCTTCTTTCTTCAATTTTTGCCTTTTCTTCAGCAATCCTTCTTGTTTCAATTTCTTCTTCAACAACCCTTCTTGCTTCCAATTCTCTCTTCAGTCTAGCAGCCCTTTTCCCTTTCAACATCTAGATCTTATCTGCAAAAAACAAATTAAAACTATAAGTATCCAAATGTTTTCTAGCTTTATTAATATACTCTTCCTCATCATCAGTGTCTTCATCACTTCCTGAAGACTTAAAAATCGGTTGTCTTCTAGGACGGTTCTTAGATTTGACTGATTCCTCTCCTGAGGTTGAGTCTTCAAGGATTTGAGCAACAAATGCTTTAGGAACTGTTTTTCGATTTGAAGGTCTAGAAGGATCATAATCATCCCAATTAAAGCCTTCTGGAATTCTCTCATCGTCTTGGTCTATTAGACCATAACAAGCTCTCTTTGATGATTCTTCGATCAGATCCTTCCTAGCATGTGCAGTTTGTGATGATTGTTGTTGATATGGTTGTTGAGCAACCTGATGATAAATTGCTTTTCGATGATAATCGTTGTTTCCAAAAGGATCTTGCCTTCCGGTTGCCTCTCTGTTTGTACATTCTTGTTTAAAATGCCCTTTTTCTCGGCAACGAAAACATGTAACCTTCGATTTGTCAAAGCCTAGCTGAGATGTAGCAGCATCACGAAGATCATCTCTACCAGTGATTTGTTTGAATTTTTCTACTCTTCTCAAAACACTAGCTAAACACCACTTGATGTCCATCAACTCAAGTTCCTCAGAATCAATCTGGTCATAATCCTCCTTAGTGAGCATCGGATTTTAGATTCTTCCAGCAACTAAGCTTTCATACGACTCCAACACAGTAACAAGATATGCTATGTGTTGCTTTGCAATATCTGGAGAGAAATGCTGACCATTTTGAATGTTTAATGTCACATTGCATTGTAAATTTGTTAAACTCTGTTTTTGAGAACTTGGTGTTGAGAAATTTGGGTCAAAACTTGAATAAGACGAAGAATATCCGCCACTCTGAGTTGTAGTTCCAACATTTGTTCCGGAAGTACCATCAGCACTGAAAGCAGTCTGAATCTTTGGACTAGGAGTAGTCTCAACTTTGCTTCCTCTATAGTATAGACTAACATCTTGTTGAGCACCCGGATTCTTCATGATCGCAGTTTTCTGAACATCCAATTCATGTTCTTTAAGCTTCTGAATGAACTTACACAAATTCATATCTTCAAATTGTCGGTTATGCTTTAAAATCAACAGATATGTTCCCCATTCATTATGTGGTAACGCATCAGCTAGCTTATCAACCCATTCTTCATCTTCTTTCTTGATGTCCAATCTTTTCATTTCCTGGAAAAGATGACAATATCTCTCGATAATCTTCCTAGTCGTCTCACCTTCAAAAGCTGTAAACATATCAAACAATTTTTTTAGTAATGCACGTTTGTTTTTTATCATATCAGCACTTCCCTTAAACTTTTTAATCAACGTTAACCAAATTAATCTAGCAGTTCCCTCATGTTGAAGCAAAACGAAAATATCTTCTTTTACCGCTTGTTGGAGAAGGCTAATCATCATCTTTTCACTGGTGTATCTTAATTTTTCATTCGGTGTAAATTCACTTAATGGTTTTTCATTTTCAAGATCATCTTTAGGTCTAGTGTAATCTTTCTCCAACGAAACCCATGCATCAAGCTTATTAGCTTGCACCCGGTTTTCAAAACGCTCTTGCCATTCTTTAAAGTCCTCAATGTACATAAGCTTTGGAGGATTTTGGAAAGTTCCCGTTTTGTTTTCGATTCCAACAGTTTCGGCAACTGTAACTAGAGAAGCTGGAGCAGTAACAAAGGCGTTGTAAAACTCGTTTTCCATGTTTCGATAAAAAGTTTCACAAATCACAATTTTCAAACGAGCTGGTCAAAGTTTCAAATGACCTGGTAGCTTACAGTTCACCCCACATGACCTGGATCACACTTTTAAACAACCTGATATACTTTCAAACGATCTGGATCAGATTCAAACGGACTGGATCAATTTCACATGACCTAGTTCACTTCGTGCGAACTGGATCAGTTCGCACGAAGTGGATCAAATTCTCAAACGGTCAGTTTCAAACGATTTGAACTCAAACGACCTGGAACCTATTCACTTCGTGCGAACTGGTTCAAAGGTTCAAACACCTGACACCTCGTGCGAACTGGATTTGCAAACCGTACGAACTGGTTCAAACCCAAGCGACCTGAAATCTCAAACCGTGTGAACTGGTTCAATTTTGTTCAATCCGTGCGACCTGGGTAACCTTTTCAAGCGACCTGGATCTAATGTCTCACTTCGCACCACTTGGTATCGAACGAACTGGTTCAAAAAATCATGATTTTGTCCAATTTTGATTGATTTTAGGTTGAATTAAGTTCTGATTTCTTCAAGGATTGTTTAAAACAGTGTTTCACATGTTATATCAAGAAATTAGATCATTTTATCTGTAAAAACTTGGTGAATTTGAAGAAAAGTGTAGAAGAATGAGTAGAAATCAGATTTTCTTGATGAAATCAAGCTGAAATGGTAAGAACTCTTCCTCTTGAGCTCTGATACCACTTGTAGGATCGAAGTTCGACCTAAACGAGTCGATCAGAAGAGTTCTAATCCAAACCAAAGGTGGAATTCAATGATTCGGACATGATTGCAGCTTGTTTAACACTAGGAATCACTTTAACTGTCTTTTAGATTGATTTGAAAGCTTTTACAGATAGTTCGACACTTCGGCAGCACCTCAGCTCCGGAATCTCAACTGTTACAAATGAAATCACAAGCTCACCTATATATAGTAGATCTAGGTCGCATGAACAAGCACTTTGAGTTCGCACGAACTGGTAAACCCAGTTCGCCCGAACTAGTCAGTTCATATGGACTGGCTTGTCTGACCTGTTTTCTGTTTTTCTCGAACTACATGACTTGATTTATCAATTCTATTAAAAGACTCGATACAAGACAAAGTCGACAGATATATGCACCAACACTCTCTCTCTTTGAACAACCATCACCCACCACCATCATCTGCCACCACCACAGCTTCACATCACCGGTAAACGTACATAGTAACATGGCTCAAACCCTGAACCAGTTGGTCATTACTAGAACACCGGTAGGCAAATATGTCGACCTAAATCGTGAACTTAGGAAAAATAAGGAAAAATTACAAGTTTTGTCCTTTATCTTAATACCATTTTGCAGGCGATGTCCTTTTCAACGAATTTTGACAGGCTTGGCCCTTTGCAGCGAATTTTGTTACACGTTTTGTCCTTTAACCCTAACCCAGTTAGATTTTTTCGTTAAGTCACATCACGTGCAAGTCACACGAGGGTAGTTAAGTCTTTTTACCTATAAAGGACGATCTTTGTAAATACTATCATAAAACTTCCCCACCACCAACCACCACTGCCATCACCCACCAGCCACCACCACCAACCTCCCCCCCCCTAAACTGCAACCACCGACTTGCCACCACAACTCACCCAATCTGATAACTCACGACCAACACAATTTTTTTGGACAACAAAAAACAATTCATTCTATCTTTTACATTACAGTAACAAAATGCTAGTCATACATAACATCAGCCATATGAGACTTCCTTTTACATTACAGTAACAACAAGAATCATTCACCACAGTAAACGGAGCCCTTTTCCATTCCTAAACCCATTTGTTATTACCTAGAGTGATGCTTGTGCCTCGAACAACTTCTTTAAGCTGTGAACATGCCATGACCAAGATGCCGATTTAACAACAGTTACAGGAGTTAAACTATTCGCACTTACAAAAGCACCGGAGATGGATCTGAAATCGGTTTCCGTAACGGGTACCTGTAAAGCTCCTGAGTCACTGGGTACCTGTAAAGCATGCAGTAGAGTGTCAGCAAAAATGTTGGCGAGTCCACGAGTTGTCCAGTTTTTAATTACCAAAACCTTGTTTCACCAGTTAATTTACCCGTTTATACATGCCATGGGGAGCTACCCCATAAGTAAGCGACTAAACTGTTTTTCCAATACCGAATACTTCATGTAACCGTACGTTTCCGTAAAGTGCCCCGTTTGTCAATGTTCTATCATCATTGACGGATTTGCCAGAGTCTATTAGTTCACTACCGATCCCATACACGGGCACGGTGTGAGGCTGGTAAGACCTAAATAGCGCTATCAACTAATAACCCGTTCGCCTGGCCCCGGCGACTAATCGGTATTAAGTAGTAGGGACTTAAGTGATAGAGTTTCGTTTAGTGTTGCTCGTTGCATTCCGTATAAACAGTAATTAACTAAAAGTTCCCAAAAACAAGGGAAGAAAAGTAAGTTTGTATCCCTCACAAGGGGATAGTGTTGTTTTAGTTCCGTTTCCTAATCCACCGGGAACGCATGCTTTAAGTTGTGAACTCACCTTGGGTTGCTCGGCAGATAAGCTTACTTGGTCAAACTTGTTGGTCACCACGTCCTAGCATGGTTACCAGCATAGGTCAGGTTTGGGGGTACAAGTAATCACGTATATCCTACTAGAATCTAACACATAGAATGCATACAGTTACATGTTGAGTTATTGGGCCTGCTCTACTATTGGATCAGTCAACAGTAACAATTAACACAGTTCAGTTAAACAAGCAGCCCAAACAAATCATAATATGGCCCAATAACTAAAGTGAACAGCCCAGTCGAGAAAAGGTGGTCTCGACTCGAGAACATGCGGTCTCGAGTCGTAACCAGGAGGTCTCGGCTTGTAATGGTTGGTCTCGAGTGGTGCAGGCATGACTCGCAACCTCAGAGGTTTCGAGTCCCGTCTCAAGTTGTCACGGTGTGGTCTCGAGTCGAGACCATGATGGTCTCGAGTCCCTGAAGTCTGTTTTGAAGTTGCTTGGTCCAGGTCTCGAGTCGCAACCATTGCGGTCTCGAGTTGTAACTCCATGGTCTCGAGTCGCAATCGTTGGTCTCGAGTCGTTTACCTGCTGATTCTGATGCATCTGCCCGAATTATACTATGCAACAGAATTCTGATTTCATGCTTTTGTGTACTAACCAATTAAACCACACAAACATGTTTCCTTGTCTAAAACCTTACTCAAATGGATAAAACACAACAATTCAAATCTTCATATCATATTCATATCACATTCAAACAGTTCATCATTTTAAATCAAACATGTTCATCTTATCAACCTATGTTCATTCATTCCAACATAACCCCAAACCGGGTCACGATTCAATTATCAACATCGGTCCTAAATCTAGCACATAGCCACCGGTTTTCATCCAAGTGTATTTATGCATTTGTCATATGAATCTTGCATACCATTATTAACAACATTCTTAATCAATTTAACACATAACCAACATGTAGATTATTTTCAACCAAGAACATATAATCACTCGACATCCTTAACCGATCATCTACATTATTTACTCATACAAATTATTCATGGAACACATTTAAGTAAAGCATGCATATCATTTATCAATCAAGCTTCACAAATTCTAAAAGTGTGAAATGCTAACCGAATGGTGTTTGGTGTGAGAATGGCATGGAATCAACCAAAAGGAGGACCTTCGAGCTAGGACAAGGGCTTGATCTTTGCTACACTTGATCCGAGATAAGAGGAGAGAGTGGTGTTGATGTGTGTAAAATGCAACATATAAAACACATCAATTAAGGCATAAAACTAACCCTTTTTAAGTACTAATGTTGGAAAAAGAGTGTTTTTGTCTTCCTTTTGTATTTTCAGGATGAAATGAGCTCAAAATCACAAAAGAAGCAAAAAGACCACTAATTCTACCATAAATACAAGAAAAGGAACAAAAGTGGACTGCCCGGACCCTCAACGGCACCTCCCAAAACAAAGAGAAGAAAACAGAGTCTGAACACGCCCCGTGTCCAGCGAACACGGGGGTGTGCCCAGGAAGCAGCAGAAAAGACAAACCAGTAGAAGCTTCCATTGCTCACCACGGGGCCGTGCCCAGCGGGCACGGGGGCGTGTTGAAAGTATAGCAGGCGCATTAATTGTAATTCGCAATTACAATTAATGAAGAGAGAGAATGTCAGACGGGCACGGGGCCGTGTCCAGTGGACACGGGGCCGTGTCCAGCGTTCTGTCCAGCCTATAAATAGAGGAGCTTGGTTTCATTCTCCCTCATCCCTTGGCACACCACCTCTCTCACACCTCATCCACCACCCACCACCACCATAACACCATCATCCACCACCATCATCCATTGTCCATCGTAGAGTGTGTGAGTCGTGTCGGGATCCAAGATTGATCGTAAGAGTTCTTGACAATCAAGGCCATGTTTGCCTAAGTCTCTTACATCACTTGGTGAAGACAAGTGTTTAGTATAATACTTTTTATTTTTAATCTTTTACACTTTTTATTTGGTTTTGTATTAATGACTTTAATAACTAGTTACTTATGTTGAAGGTGATCTTTCCTTATCGTTTGTCCGTGGTGTCTTGGCATTATTTTACTGTCTATATAAAATAAAAGATTTTCACCATTCATATCTCCACGGTCTATATGGAGGTATGTTGGCTACCTGGTCGGGGGTTAAGGGAACGGTTTGGTAAGGGTCTTGCCCTTGTTCAGCGTTTAGAGGTCCTGCTTGGGACCTGGGTCAAATTTAGTAGGATCTCCTTCAATGCCCATAGGTATTGGATGGCGGGGATCCAAACTCTTTGACCCCCTCATAAGTTAACTACTATTAATACTATAACCCGGCTATTTAGGACTGTATCCCTGCTGACTCAGACTACTTAGCCGAGGGTAACGTCACCGCCAAAAGCGGGGCCTACCATAATTTGCATTAATAACTTAATTCATTATCTTTCAATAATCCGACCCTTTAGGATTGTATCCTTGCTGACTCAAACTACTGGGTTGAGGGTAACGTCGCCTTCAAAAGAGGGGCCTACTACAATAACTAAGATAATCTCTTAAACAAGTGCAAAAGTGCGAAAATAATCAAAGGTTATACTAATACACATGTCGGATCCAAGTGATTCATCTTGTCTATCTGTTTTTATTTTATTTTATTTTTCAGCATTTAGTTTGTTTTTATTTTTCTTAGTTTAAAACATTTTTCTAACTTTTTGATTTGGTTAGACGTTGAGGATAAACCGGTATTAAAAGCTCTTGTGTCCTTGGACGACCTCGGTATCTTACCAACACTATACTACGTCCACGATGGGTGCACTTGCCCATATGTGTGTTTAGTGTTAGTGAATATCGTGTTTTATAAATTTAAAACTTGGCTAAAAGTGTAAAAAGGGCTTAATTATATATTAAAAACATATACACACTGACACGCATCAAGTTTTTGGCACCGTTGCCGGGGACACAAGGATTTTAAGAAAGCTTAAAATCGACGGCCTAATCAGTTTTTCAAAACCTTTTTCAAAACGCGCGCATTTTTCTGCATTTTAGTTTAGTTTTGCATTTACAGTAGCCTGAACACGGGGCCGTGCTCGCTGAACACGCCCCCGTGCTGCATATTTTAGAGTAGATACCCAGATACAGAGTCTGAACACGGGGCCGTGCTCACTGAACACGCCCCCGTGCTCAACGTGACCGGTAAATTTAATTAAAACGCCCAGATACAGTCCCTGAACACGGGGCCGTGTTCACTCAACACGGGGCCATGTCCAGCTTCTGTTTCCGTCTTATTTTTGTTTTCTGGTCCTGAGACTCAGTTGTGATCTGTTGAGTGATTCTTATGGATCAATACTCAAGAGGTTACAACTACACCTATGATGAGGATGAATATAGAGGTAATTATTGCACTAATTGTCGTAACACACGCTCGGTTCAATATAATACTTCATATCAACCATCCAATTCATACAACCATTATGAGGAGCCCAGGTACGAGCCATCAACTTCATACACATCCTATGAAGACCCAAGGTATGAACCTCCTTCCTCATACTCATATTTTGATGAACCAAGATATGAGCCATCATGCTCATACTTTGAAGATTCAACATATGAGCCACCACCTTCATACTCTTATTATGAGGAACCATGGCGTGAACAACCCACCTCATATGAGTACTATGAAGAACAAAGTTTCGACCCTTATCCATCATATGCTTACAATGAAGAACAATGGTGTGAACCATCTACTTCATATGAGTACTATGAGGAACCAAGGATCGAACAACCGGATTCAAGCTTTGAGGATCCAAATTCTTTCAATCTCACCGAAGTGACCAATAGGATATTAGAACACATTAAAACTATCGAACGTTGCATAAAAGAATCTCGCGCAAGGGAAGAGGAATCCCGCGCAAGAGAAGAGCTAAAAAATGATAAAAACGTAGAGATAGTTGAAAGTGTAAAAATGGAAGAACAAGAAAGTGAAAAACAGACACATGAGTTAAACAACGAAAATGGTGAGTCCGATAATGTTAAAATTCAAGAAGAGTCTAATTTTGAGGAAATTATTCTCTTGTCACCTACTTTCGAAAATCATTGTTTAATAACCCCTCATGCCAAGTTTTTAAAAGAGTTAAACACTAATGCTAAAATCAATGACTTAGTAAGTGTTAAGTTAACTAATGATCAAACCTCGCTAATAAAAGAAGATCCTTTTGAAATTAACATCACACCGGTTCCATGTTTCTTTCAAAATTCGTTTATTAGCAATATCACTATTGATAAAGATCTTTGTGTTAACATAATGCCTAACTACATTTTTGAAAAGCTAAGTATTAGTGATTATACTCCACTTCAAATACCCATTTTTCTATCCGACCGAAAAGTAGTGAAATCAATCGGTGTAGTTGAAGATGTTTTGGTTCAAACGAATCAAATGGTAATCCCAACCGACTTCGTCATTTTAGATGATGCCCCCCTAGTCTTGGGAAAATCTTTTGTACAAACTCACAAAGCTTTGAAAAACCGGAAATTCAACAATCTACCTCTTCAATTAGGGGCATTCAAAAGGAGCATAGATCTTGAGCGCTCAATGAAATATCCTTTTGGCAATAATGACCCCCTAATTGAAGATGAAGCTGAGCCACCCGATACAACCGACGAAGAAGACCACTTTGTCGATGAAGAGGTAGCCATAGAACAAACTTTTAAAGTTCTTGATCTAGACGAGCCACAAAATAAGGTGTCTCCTAAAGACCCACCCATTGAGCTCAAAGAACTCCCTACAGGTTTGGAATATGCTTTTCTAGGCAAAGATGGTAGTTTACCTGTAATTATTTCGTCTAAGTTAACTAGTAAAGAAAAAGAAAAATTAGTTAACCTACTTAAAAAACACAAAAATGCGATCGCTTGGAAGCTTGTAGATATTAAAGGAATAAGTCCTTCCATGTGCACGCACAAAATTTTAATGAATGATGACTACAAAACGGTGATTCAACCACAACGAAGAGTGAACCCCAATGTTCAAGAAGTGGTTAAAAATGAAGTCATCAAACTACTCGACGCCGGACTAATCTACCCTATCTCCGATAGCCCGTGGGTAAGTCCCGTCCAAGTAGTCCCAAAGAAAGGAGGTATGACGGTAATAACTAACGAGAAAAATGAATTAATACCCACGAGAACCGTCACAGGATGGAGAGTCTGTATAGATTATAGGAGATTAAATGAAGCAACAAGGAAAGACCACTTTCCTTTACCATTCATTGATCAAATGTTAGAAAGATTATCCGGTCATAAATTTTATTGTTTCTTAGATGGTTTTTCAGGTTACTTCCAAATACCGATAGCACCAGAAGACCAAGAGAAAACAACTTTCACATGCCCCTACGGAACTTTTGCATATCGACGCATGCCATTCGGTCTATGTAATGCACCTGCAACATTCCAACGTTGTATGGTCGCCATTTTCCATGATATGATTGAAAAAACCATGGAAGTCTTCATGGATGACTTTTCCATCTTTGGAGACTCATATGATCAATGCCTCGATAATCTTGAACGAATGCTATCCCGATGTGAGGAAACTAACCTCGCCCTTAACTGGGAAAAATGCCATTTCATGGTAACAGAGGGAATAGTACTCGGGCATAAAATCTCAAGCGAAGGAATGGAAGTTGATCGAGCAAAAATAGAGACTATTTCTCGATTACCTCCTCCATCCTCCGTGAGAGCAATCAGAAGTTTCCTAGGGCATGCCGGATTCTATAGAAGGTTTATCAAAGACTTTTCGAAAATTTCAAGACCTCTAACAAAATTGCTTGAAAAAGATGCACCCTTCATCTTTAACAAGGAATGCAATCAAGCATTTCTAACCCTCAAGGAAATGCTAGTCAATGCACCTATCATGATAGCACCTGATTGGAAATTTCCTTTCGAAATCATGTGCGATGCAAGCGACTTTGCTGTTGGAGCAGTCTTGGGACAAAGAAAAGAAAAACATTTCCACCCAATTTATTATGCTAGTAAAACTCTAAATGATGCACAAGAAAATTATACAACTACAGAAAAAGAGTTACTAGCGGTGGTATTTGCTTTTGATAAATTTCGTTCTTATCTTGTTCTTTCTAAAACAATAGTTTATACAGACCATGCAGCCATCAGGTACCTCTTCAAGAAGCAAGACGCAAAACCCCGTTTGATAAGGTGGATTCTACTCCTCCAAGAATTCGACATTGAAATCAAGGACAAAAGAGGAGCAGAAAACACTGCTGCGGATCATCTCTCACGCTTAGAAGACACAGCTTTGGAGACAACCAGGGACGAGCAAATCAACGAAAAATTTCCCACGGAGTCCCTGGAAATGATGGAAAGCAGACAAGAACCATGGTATGCCGACTACGCTAATTTCTTAGCCAGTGGTATAGTCACCAAAGGATGGCCACATCATCAAAGAAAAAAGTTCTTTGCTGATGTAAAGCATTACTTTTGGGAAGACCCCTATCTTTTCAAAATGTGTGCCGACCAACTCATCCGAAGGTGTGTCCATGGTAATGAAGCACGAAGAATACTCCGTCATTGTCATGAAGGTCCATACGGAGGACATCATGGTGCCGCAAGTACCGCAAGAAAGGTATTTGATTCGGGATTTTACTGGCCGACCATTTACAAGGATGCACAAAACCTTGTAAAGACATGTGATGCCTGCCAAAGAACAGGTAATATTTCTTCCAAAAATGAAATGCCTCAAAATGGCATTCTCGTTTGTGAAATCTTTGATGTGTGGGGACTCGATTTCATGGGACCCTTCCCACCTTCAAAGGGAAACAAATATATACTTGTGGCAGTCGATTACTTGTCTAAATGGGCAGAGGCCGAGGCTCTTCCAACAAATGATGGAAGAGTAGTGGTAAAATTCCTGAAAAAGTTGTTCTCTCGTTTCGGGACACCAAAAGCATTAATAAGTGATAGAGGTACCCATTTTTGCAATCATCAACTCGAAAAAATATTAACAAGGTATGGGGTCTATCACCGGGTCTCAACAGCATATCATCCTCAAACAAATGGGCAAGCCGAAGTGATTAATCGAGGTTTAAAACGAATACTTGAGAAAACCGTAGGAATAAATAAAAAAGAATGGGCCGACAAACTAGACGACGCTTTATGGGCTTTTCGAACCGCTTATAAAACCACTATAGGCACAACCCCATATAAACTCGTCTATGGAAAAAGTTGTCACTTGCAAGTAGAAATCGCTCACAAAGCCTACTGGGCAATAAAAAACGTAAACTTAGACTTAGAAGTTGCCGGTAAAAATCGATTTTGTCAAATAAACGAATTAGAAGAACTTAGGAATTATGCATATTCTAACTCCGAAATTTATAAAGAAAAGATGAAAAATTTGCATGATAAATATATTAAATCTAATGAATTTCGGGTTGGAGACCAAGTTCTATTGTTTAATTCGCGACTTCGATTGTTTTCTGGTAAGTTAAAGTCTAGGTGGTCGGGACCTTTTTCAGTCACCCATGTTTTCCACACGGTGCAGTAGAAATTAAAACTCGAAATGGGACACCATTCAAGGTCAATGGCCAACGGCTGAAACTCTACAGAGGATCCATTGAGGATGAGGAAGAGGAAATCGCACTTCAAACGGTCAACGAATAAACTCATATCCGACATGTTACAGGTAAGTATACGTTCAAAACCGGAAAAATCATCTAACCATTTTTCGGAAATAAGGGGCATGCACACGAACACGTAAAAAAAAAAAAAAAAAAATTTCAAAAACTTCACCCGGCACGGGGCCGTGTCCGCTGGGCACGGGGCCGTGTCGAGGCGACTGTCGGGATAAAACCCTCTTTTTCTATCAGTTACACCATTCCACACGCCCCGTTTCGCCGAAAACTCTCTGGTTAGAGGCGATTTTCTGCAGATTTCGAACGTCACCACCGAACCTAACGACATCAAGGTATGATTCTATCCTTCTTAGTAGTTAGATTAGTTACTTGCATGGAGTTAAAACATCAAAAATTGGGGGAAATCTAGGGTTCTTCATGTTCATCCGGATCGAACTCAAAATTTTTGATGAAAATCGTTAGTAGTAGTTTAGAGTAGAGTAGTAGGAAGTAAATAGACATGTATTGTTGATAGATTTGTCCGATTTCCAACTAAAAACACAAACCCTTGTTCTTGAACCGAAAAACACAAAATTGAAAGGGTAAATGGTTTGATTTTGGAAAAATGACACTTAGGGTTTCATTTTCGGGGGAAACCGCTGCTACTAGGCTAAAAATTTTCAGGTTTTCGAAACCGGGACGAAAAAATGAAAATTAGGTGTTACAGACGCCTGGACACGGGGGCCGTGTCCGCTGAACACGGGGCCGTGTCCAGCCCACTGTTTGCAGTTTTCAACCTGAATTTCCATGTTTCGCACTAACTTTTGCTGTATTCTTTTCAGATGTCTAAATTCACACGGTTTAACGCCAGCGAACTTAACGCCAGGGCTCGCTACGAGGTCCTACAAACAAGGCCCGAAGAGTATCCAAGGCGGGCATGTACTGATTTGCTGACAATGGTAAACCAACTGGACCGCTTCAACAACATAGTGACGGGTCCACTGCACGTCGCATTGACTGCCCGACTTCGGTCGGTCCATCAATGCACAATGGAGTTCTATAGTACATTCGTCTTCAACACAAGATGCGAACCGTTTGATCACGAGGCGGTGGAATTTCGATGTGGAGGTACGACCTATAGAACCTCCGTGGCGCAGTTTGGATCCATCATCGGGCTGTACAAAGATGAAGAAGCGGGGAATGAAGAGAATACCGGGGGATTGCGAGACTTAGACGCAACTGAACGCCAAGCTGCATGGGCTCAAATCGGTGATGGGATCTACAACCCAAGCAGCACAAAGAGCACTAAACTGAGGGACCCGCTATATACCGCTACATCCACAGGCTCCTCACGTACTCGCTGAACCAACGCCATGACAGTAGTGGCGTTGTTGGGTTGAAAGATTTGGTTGTCCTTCACTGCATCCATAACCAGAAGCCTCTCGATGTTTCTTACCTCCTGCTGCGGAACATGCACTTAAACCGCCTTGCCTCTGCTCCTACACCAATCTTCTTCGGGGGATGGGTGTACCGTCTTTTCAAGCACTTCACGAATATCCCGAAGTCCTTCGAAAGGAGTCCATGGTCGGGACGAGTTGATTATCATATCTGCCGAGCCATGAACTTGCTGTATTGAAAGCGGAGGACGGGCGGTGAGCTTTCAGAGGACACAAGGCTACGCATG